>NW_010523921.1:108775-142109 GCF_000687285.1 Phaethon lepturus
AGGGCCTGTAGCGATAGGACAAGGGATAATGGTTTTAAACTAAAAGAGAGGAGATTTCGAGCAGATAGAAGGAAGAAATTTTTCACACTGAGGGTGGTGAAACCCTGTCCCAGGTTGCCCAGAGAGGTGGTGGATGCCCCATCCCTGGCAACATCCCAGGTCAGGTTGGACAGGGCTCTGAGCAACCTGCTCTAGTTGAAGATGTCCCTGCTCATTGCAGGGAGGCTGGACTAGAGGACCTTTGAAGGTTCCTTCCAGCCAAAAGTATTCTATGATCCTATGATTCTATGGTTCTATGAATTCAACCTGTAGAGCCTGATCTTTCTTTATATCAAACTGTTGGTTTCTTTGTCTTCAGCTAGGCTGGAAATGTACGTGGTTCATCATTATGTTATCCAGATGTTACAGTAATGAAACTGTATCAAAACCCATCAATAAACCCACAAAACAATCAAATGAAACGACAAGTGAAGTGTTCGGTTCAATCCTTCTACCAGGTTTGCTGTTTTGGGTACTGTGTTTCCCAAGGTGCTCTCCACGGAGAGCAGGAAAGGGGAAGACAAAGCATGGGAATGCCAAGATGGAAGGTCACTAGGCCTAAGAAATCTAATGTGAATAACTAAAACTTGTAGGTTTTTTTAAGGAGGCCCCTTGAGTCTGTCAGTGAAAAAAACCCAGAAGAATGCAGGCAAATACAGGCTGGAAAGTGGCATAATTTTTCATGCAGTATGTGTAATCATTGGATGTAATAAAGCCCCATGTGGTGAGTTTTCCATCAGAAATGACCGATTACTGAACAGAATGTATCCTGAACAAATGAAAATGAATAGTTATTGAAGAAGTCAGAGTGGGTGATTTCACAGACCCCTCCTAGCCTATCACCTCTACATCTGAGTGCTTAAAGCCCAGTCTGACTAACACACTCGAGAATATGCCTGTTTCTAAGCAATTTATGCCGACAGGATGATTCAGTTACACATAATTACAGACATACTTTATGACTGAAGGCATGACAGAGAGAGCGCAAGTGGTTTTGGTCTACTAATGACTGTTGGTACTATGGGCAATATGCTGTGCGTATATGTGGCCATCAGGCTCCTCTGCTGTTTCTACCCCTCCAGGAAATTCAAGGTCCCTTCAGTGATTTTTTTCCCCACTGGAAAATCCCACAGTGGGCTTTTGGAGGGCGCGGCTTCTCTGAAGGTCAGCCTACCTGCTTCTACATGAGCCAGTGGATCCCCATTGTACCTGAGAACAAGCCTAATTGATTTGGGCAGCTGGGGAGAGGAGAAAGGATGAGGGACATTTGTAAAGTTACTGCTGCTGAGTTTCCTTGGCGCAGGACGAAAGGCCTGGGCCACCTTGTGCAGGTCCTGGGATCAATGATCGCTTAAGACGACTGCTACATTTATCTACAAAAACAAGCCTTGCCTGCCAACTCAAGGTTTCTGCCCCATGAAAACAGGCTGAATTTTTCACCCAGCCGGCAAGATTTTTCCTTCCACCAGGAGTGGATTTATCGAGAAAGAATGACCAAGGAATTCCAGGAGCCTACAGGTGCCACACATCACTCTGTAAACATCACCCAGTGCATGGTGCATGTTCTGGCTCATGTGATGGCTCAGTGATGCTCATCACATGTATTTTGGCTACATTAGCCCTGAAGTGCTTACTGCCACATTCTCAGGCTCTGTGGCCCATAGAAATGCCCAACAAACTTAATTTTTCAGGGTGCTTATGTTGAACTCAACGGTAATCCAAAACCATTTGAGTTTAAAACGGCATAAAGTTAACACTGTAACCAAGATTTCCCATGCTAGATAAAATGAAGTAAAAATTCCATTGCAGCAAAGCCTATGAACAATTTTTTTTTCGATTACATATACACCTATGTGCAGTGGAGTTCCTACTTGATTGGAACACTGACACATTTGTTGGTGGAGAACTTAAAATATTTTTGTGTGGCTGGTGCTTGAAACATAATTTGAAGTCTTCTTACTGCAACAGGTAATGCCAAATTCAGGAATTTGGTTCCTTCATCAGAAATGCCGGATTAATTTGGATTTTATAGCCCTGAATCTGTTCTGGAAGCGGGCTGCCTTTATACTTTTTCCTTAAAGGAACTAACTGCAGTACTTCCTCTTCTAATAAAACACTGATATTGCTTTGGTTTTGCCTCTTCTAAAACAGCATAGTGGTGAGAGTAAATTGAACTGTTTGTTCAAACCTCTCCTCATACTGAATGAGCTCAAGGCCATATCTAGCCATTATACACAAAACCTTCAGTAACTTGTGTATTAGGCCCTGGGTATATGAACTCGTACTCAGGTCTCCCAAGTCAAAACTTATTCCTGTAAGTTCAAAGCAGAAACAAATAAATTATTTAACCTAACTCAAGCCATCCTAACCCCAGCAAACCCACATAAACACAATGGACTTTATAACTGTTTCTGCAAACATGAATATTAGGAGAGGCATTTTGACTGCATTTCATGTAGGTATTTTTTCCCTATGACCTAAAAGCTTGTCCAAAATTTTGGGTCAAGACAGGTGCAGATTTCGCAGGGGGGATGCCTAGCCTAGTGTGGCAGAGACAGATTTGTTCCACCTGCTTTTATAACCCTTGTGTATCATCCAGCCATTCACCCGGAGCTGGCACGCAACATGAAGATCCTCTGATGGGGAGATACACACACAGCGGTGGTAGCCACAGGTCTGCCTGAAAGCACACTGTCTTCCAGGAGCTGCCGATTCTGTGGGATGAGGTCCTGTATTTATACACAGAAGTGTTTCTGGATGGACGGTTGAAGCAACCACTTCTCACAGAGCTTTCTGCAGCCGTGCCTCAGTCACGACCCAGTGCCAGCTCCCGCAGGGGTGAGAGGTTAGTTCAAGCTCCATGGCTCATTGGGTTCTTGGCTCCTCCGCCCATTAGCACGGCCAGTTACCTGTGGCAGCAGACACCGGGCAATTGTTTATTCCCATTTATATGTCATTCTAACCATTCATGGGCCTTCACAATAAAACCCCATCGAAGAATACGGATCCCCGTGAACCACAGAGGGGAAAAAACCCCCGTGGGTCACTGGAGCGCGTTGTGCTGCGGACAGTTCTCGGGGGACAGCCGGGAGCGGGCTGCTCTCCCATATCAACTGAGGGGTGCTCAAGCAGAAAGGTCATTGCAGCAGCAGGGACAGGACTCAGCGTAAGGATACAGAAAAGCCAGAAGGCAAGGATGAAATTGGGTGGATGGAAAAGAGAATCTTTTTCTGCTGCTGTATGACATAAAAAACCAGGTCCAGAGGGATCTGCTGGACTGCGGTGCCCAGTCCCCTGCTATTACCAACAAGCAGCTCATCTAACATTACAAATTTATAATGGAGGGTTCCTTTTTTTTTTTTTTTTGGATGACTTCTGATCACAACTCTTTCTTTTGGTGATTTCAATTTTCAATTTCCTGTCTAAATTTATTCATGACTAGTGTCCTCTTACATCAATATGGCCTTTAGACAAACAGCTCTTCTCCCTCCATAATGTTTGCTCCAGCTGATAACACTGAGTTTGAAAGTGAAAAAATATTCAAGCTCCTTTATTCACCTCACTTATCATCCCAGTGGAGAAATCTCACAGTTGCAGACAGCTCGCGTGGGATACAGATCCAGATGAAAAATAGACAACGATGTCTACACATAGATTTCCTGCCTAAACTCCTGCAGAGATCTGGTCACTGCAACCAGTGACCCAGAGAGCCATCCGAATGCAGATGCCTTTTTCAAAGTGAGGTGAACAGCTCTCCAGACTCCAGTGAGTATATTAATTAGAGCTCGACTGACTCTGGTTGCACTTTATGTACATAGCTCATGTATAGGTACTTACCCCATAGATACCTAAAGTTAGTTATGTGAACCTGGATCTGACTCCCACACTCACAGAATGGAAAAGTTTTATTGAATCCCTAAACACAGGACTGCAAGTCTCCTTTGACCAGGATATCCAAGAAATTAGCATGGGACTGGGAGATGGACGAAGGACTGACAGGAGCCCCAAAATCTTGTAGAACCTCGGTTGTAGGTTTGACCACAGAAGGGACAAGATGCCTATGAACTTCTGATCCTGCTAATTTATTTTATGCCTTTTCCATACAAATTAAACTGCAGCAATCATGTTTTTGTTTCTTTCAAATGAGAAAAAAATTTGAAATCTTCCCAAAGTACTGTCTCACATGCATTTGCAAGGTAATTTTTGGTGCTTTGTTTAAGAGGGGCAACAGAATAAGGTGGGAACTTCAATGTGCACGGCTACTTACTGAGCTCACAAAGCAGTGTTCAGATTCTCCACTTTCAAATAGGATGACATCTTTTATGAAGACTGCGATGGCTCTCATTATGAAGGACATGAAGAGGTGCATATGAATATAATTTCGAGTACAGTGTAGTTTTCTGTTTGGAAGAGATAAAACAACATTTCTGCATAGCAAGGCTTCTGAAAAGCATTATTTATCTATTTACATGTTTCTTCTGCCAAGACATAGACTTACAATTAAACATTAGAAACCCTGAGACAGACTGTGTTCTGATGTAAATCACCACAAATCCACTTAAGCCTTTTTAAATCTGCAAAACATATGGCAATCCATACATCTGCAGCAGTGTTGCTGCTTTTCCAATTGTCAGAAAAAAAGGTCAAAATACAGAATGACAGAAAACAGGTCCATCACACTGCTCTCCACTGGAAAAGAAATGTTTTTGACTGAGAAAACTGTGCACATGATAAAGGTCTGTTTTCTACAGAATGTTTGTACTGCAATAATTCTTTTCAAAGTGAAATGTTTCTTCAGGAAGAGAAATAAATTCTTAGCACCTGTTGTCAAAATTAACACATATTACAGGCTTTCTGGAGCAATAAGAACTATATTTTCACTTAAAATGACTAGCTATTAATGATACTGAGAACAAGACCAGGGTTTTTCTGTCCCTTGCCCACTAATATTTTGAAGATGAATTCTGATCAAGTAGGTCTTTTTTTTTCAATGAAGACTTTACATCAGCTAAAGTGAAATACTCTGGAAATGGGTACTTTGTACAGTCACCAGAATCGCAACAGACCTCACTCAGCGACACGATCAAATTACCACCTCTTAATGAGTCACTGTGCACTGGCAGAGTTTATGCTCTTAATCTCTGACAACGGCAAGATAATGTGACCGAGCTGAGTCCTCTGTACTTGCAGGCGAAGGTAAACTAAACTACGCTGTTTCCCGCAAATGAAGAGCGTGAACACCGACAGTTTCACCAGCTTGGCTGTCACCTTGTACATTGTGGAGATGAGATAACTTGCATGTGTGTCTGATTCACTCCTCCCTTGTAAGAAGAGTGGAGAGAGTGCATGTACTGAGAAGTGCAAAGATCCTGAAGGGTGAGGCCAGTCTTGGTATAAGTGTGAGAGTTACCCTAGAATGCATGCTGTTTCCTACAGCTTTCTTTGGGGGTGATGTCTGGACCAGACTGTGACAAATTGGACAACCATGTAATGCATTCCAGGGAAGCCACTGGAGAGTGGCATGAGGAGATGGAATCACATCCAGAAGGTTCCTCCATCTCACGGAGGTCTGCTTTGTGCTGTTCTCCCTATATATAAACAACATTATAATAGGCAATTACCCTATATGCAGACTTCTTCACTGGAGGCACCCAAATTTAGATGCCTGAATCTATTATAAACAATGGAGATTGAGGATTAATTAATTTGCTGCAATCTAGGCATCTAATGCCATTTGATATGCTGTAGAGTATCTGCCCATCAATCCATAAGGTCTTGGATCTCCTGAAGGTTTGTAGTATATCTGCTACCCTTGTGGACATCTCAGAGACTTCAGAATGTCTAAAATGGCTCTGAGTGTCTATGTCTATATATATATATGACATATAGCAGGAAGCACTTCTGAAATAGACTTTGGGAGGCAGTTTTGGGGTGTGATTCACCTGTAACCTTTTGGATACCTATTTTAGTAGAAATGCATCATTCCATAGTATCCATATATACCATAGTGACTAGATCTTTGTGGACTATAACAAGATGATGGGATAATGTCCTCTAATACAGAGATCCATCATGTAACAATCAGTTCAGTGAGATGAATCCCACCTAAATAATTGGATTGGGTTATAACTCTCACACAAAGGCCATGAAGAACATACCAGAAAACACTGGTACCTTAAGATGGAGGAATTTTCCTCCCCTGTCCAACTGAAACTTGACAGAAGTCTTTTGCATCCATGTGTAACACATGTATATAACTTAGACAGCCAATATGTCCTTTGAGTCACCCCCTTAACTATGCTTTTTTTGCTCATGGTCTTACCTGAAGAGACATAAAATGATCATAGCAGCAGTGAGAGCAATGAGCGATAAGGTATATCCAATGGTGTAGCCGGTCTTGACTGTGCCATAGAATGCCGTTTGCTAATGTGAAGGAAAGAAACAAAACAGGTCTTTCAAAAAGCTGCCAACATGCATTCCTAAATATACCATCACTGAGCCTTTAGTGACTTTGTGTCGTGAACGTGTCCGATTGCAGTAGAGCTTGGATCACTCCAAAACCAGGTTACAGTTACACAAGGGAAAAGTGCAGGCAGGAAGGAGTCTGAACTGACACTTGCAGAGACAGCTACACGGTTATAATCTTGCGGAACAAGAATGAGTAACGTTCAGTTAAACACCGCGCTGACACTTTGGCTCTGAGGTGGTACGTATGATGAGCCTCATCTTATTAATAAAGTTTGAGGACAGCACTGGTCTGGAAATGGGTTTGTTTTTGTAGAAGCTAGGCATTGTGTTTTGGCAAGTAAAAACTTAAGATGTTCTCACTGAATTTACAGATATATTAATTCAGAAATATATGTTAAGTTGGAAATGAGTTCATGGCTTTTCTCTTTGACAGCACACAGACAGAATCCCTGAGCGTGGGGCACCATGGCACTTAAATCCAACAGGGAATCTGTGTCTAAATAAAATGTGGAATTAAGGCAACAAAACTCCAGCTCTCCTAAGGCTCTCCAGCAACACTCCAAATCAATATATTTTGATTCTCAGCTTAAAAAAAGGTCAAAAGATCAGTTGGTATTTGGACATTTGTTTTATCACTGAAAAACCCAAGTTTTTATGAGAATCTAACTCCGTTTGTGGAGCATCTTATTTCTCCAGCCCTTGATTGACCCTCTTCTGCCTTCTTTGTCACCATTTTCTAAAAAAACCCAAACAACCTAAACTGCAAAGAGCAGTGTAGACAGAAAACCTAAACCCAATCTTGTTTGGGAAAAACTCTTTAATAACAGTGAGGGTTGACATTTTTGTATGCTATTTTCATAGGCCTTGACAAGTACTAGGCACTTTACAGAACCAGTGGGGCTGAGATGAGTAGTAATCCTCTAGCATTTGCGCAAGCCAGCTTGTGTTAAAACAAGACAGAGCTTTCAGAGAGTGCAAAGGTTACAGTGGTCCTATCTGTATTACTTCTTAGACCACAGATCTCAGAGGTGACTAAAAGCACTATGTCTTTACAGCCCCATTCAGGGAATCCACATCAGCAAGAGCTTTGCTGATATAATTCATAGCAAGGGTTTCAGGCCAATTTATCTACCTTGCCTCGCCCATATGATGCCAGGGAGGCTGCTATGGTGATGGAGTCACCCAGTTTGGTATGGTCATACCTAAGCCTCACTCATCTGTACTGCACAGAGTGATTTGCACTGCAGTAAGGAACAGCAGAGGTTCCACCTTTCCAGTCCACTGTCCTGCAGATCCCACCCAAAGCTAATTGTACTCTTGTTTGAGTCTGGGCTCTGGCCTCTGTCCCAAAGGCAGCTGAGACTTTCACAATGACAGCAGTCAACTTCCTTCATGCTGATTTCGTCTTTCTTTTATTATTTGGTTTCTTTCTTGATAGCAATGTTCTAGGTAAGACCTAACCAGCAGAAGGAGGCAGCATGTGGTAGGGGACTGAGTTTGAGGAAGAGGTTGTCCCACACTACATTTAGGAGAGCAGAGAAATGGGGGAAAGGGAATTAAGAGATATCATAGGAGATGTCAGCTGTGGGGTGGTGGATGGAAACTCTAAAGCATGACAAGGTATGGGCCTTTTCCTTCTTAGAGTTATTCACAGGAGCCAGTTATGCACAGAAAGATCTTGGTGTTACTCAACAAATAATTCCCTGCCCTTCTCTTTTATGATGATCAATTTTTCTTACGTATAGAGATGGCTCTGCATTCAGCTTTAATGTAGCATGTGGGGTCATCTCTGTTCCGGAAACAGCACAAAATGACTTCTCACTCTTCATTTGCACTTGCTAATGACAATCACTTCCTATTTTACAGATAGCAAAACAGAGAATTTTACCCTAGATAATAAATGGAATTGGAATTTCACTCAGCACTCAGATCACTAAAATATTCTTATTAGAGAAAAGAGGGATTTAGAGAAGTGAAGAAAATCCATGCCAGGATGCCTGGGTTCTAGCTGTAGACCTAGATGGATTTACAATATGAGATGAGACAATTTCATCAATCTCTGTCTGACTTCTAAAAGTCTCTTTAATTTCACAGGAACGTGATAAGAACAATTAGTTAAGGTAGATGCCAAACTAAGATTAACTGAGAATTAACTTCCTTAGTTTCTGTTCAGTAACAGCTACATTTGTCCCTAGGTAACTGAGATTAGAATGTGAAACATTTACATTTATAAGAGAAAAAGAACAGAAATACTGATAACAAGTCTTTCATTAACCCTGCACCCAGACATGCTTTGGCTTCACATCATCTAGCCAAAAGTCATCTTGGCTCCCTCTAGAGTAAATCCAAAGAGGTCCCTTTGGAGAAAAATGTGGGGTGAACTGACCTCTGGAGGTGTCTGTTTTCTTCACCATATTCAGACAGAGCCTGTGGTGACACATAGGGTGGGCCCCTCTGATCAGATGGAGGCACACGAGGGAGAAGCTGTGCATCACATCTGACAATGGGACAGCAAAACAATCCTCCCCATTTGCTAGTACGTGGGTTTTCAAGGTCAAGTTGGGGAAGGAATCATTATCACTGGAAAGATCATAAGTGCACTGCTTTGGTGCTTACATCATCGGCTTCTTAGGGACTGCCAGAATTCACAACTAAAATTTGACACACAGCCTTTATTTATTTTTCATACTTTTCTTCTTGTTTCTGACTTGAGACCGGCAGGCAATAAAAGTGCATGAAGTGCATGGAAGGTTATGAGTCTGTTCCGGACCTCATGTCCCATACAGCCTGCTGTTCTCCTTGTTTTCTATTCCCTTCACTTCTTCCTCCCCAAACTGACAGCTGATTTAACAACAACAAAAATCTTTTATTCTTCATAGGCTAGTACTGCATGTTCACCTCCCTCAGCCACCTTTCACACAAATTAGACTTAAACAGCATGACAAAACCGTGGAAATCAAGAGAAAATAATTAAGAAAGAATTAAAAGAACACAATACGTGTTCTCTTGGTAACGCGGCACTCTGGCAACACTGCAATCCATTGGGTAGCCAAAGCATGTCCCAGGAATTCCCAAATCCCCTTTGCATCTGGAACATAAACCACAGCTCTCAACGGAGGACCTTCCCGGAGCAGACCTGTAACAATGGCTTTCGCAATGTGCAGCTGGTGCCACACAACTCGATCTGAGGAATGGGACACTTGAGGATGTGAAGTGGTGGCTGGCCTCAAAGGCAGACTAAGGCCCTCTTCAGTAGAGCCCTGAAATTCTTTGTACAACTTCCCCTTTGCTATTTTCTGTATTCTTTCCCTCTTAAGGCTGGCTCAGTTCTGTTCAGATTCTGCATTAACTCTTTGAGTGCCTTGGTATTGTGTGACTATATAGAAAGACCTCTCACCATATGTATTTATTTATTATTGAGATTCCTATGTCTAACATTCATGAACACTGATATATGTCATACAGCAGAAAAAAAGCATTGGCATAGGTTTAATATAAATATATAGTTGCAGTTAAATATAATTCTTCTCTAGCATAAATTTTTTCTTGTTGTCTGTGGGACAGCTATAGGTGACCAGTTTAAATTAGATATTGAACTTCTGGTTAGGTGAGATGAATCTTGCTTCGAACAATTTTTGTTATCCTCTTTAGACTTTACTCTTCATGTCTTAGAATACACTAAACCAATAACGAACTCCTTTCTGTGTAATGACAATACTCTATAAAGCTTATACCTATAAAAATTATACCTGTGAAGTCAGTCATTATTGATTTACACACAGGCAGTACCCCAGAGAGCTTGTGGACTTTCTTATAAAATTTGGTAACATTGCATGAAAATTTGTGTGTTCCCTGCAGTTTTCTAGATCTTTAGCTGGTTGAGATCAGCAGAGCAGCACTGATGGCAGGTGAGTTATGTGCTTTTATCCCTTTAGATTTTTTGATGCTGATGTTGGTCTAGAAATACTGGAATTACCACATCTACTTAAGGATAAATATAAATTATGGAGGGCTTGTCTCAAAGTTGAACATGGAAAATAAAGAACCTGAACTTACGAGCATCACAGAGACACAGGTCTGATCTTCTCAGGTGCTGATTTCCTGCCACTCCCCTGGAAATCAAAGGGAGGATCGACTCTTTGCCCAGACACTTGACCTCTGCTTCCAGGGACCCTCAAGAGGATCCTTCCTTCTTGAGGAATCAGAGTGAGAATGCAAAAAACTGGGCACGGGAGGATCACATGATTCTGATGTTGATCCCTGGTAAATATTGTTGTCTACCCACCCAGGTTTACAAACCTCATCCCCTGGAGTGCTGTTGGAATCATATCCACAAGCTACAGCATACGGCGCAGGGTACACATCCGTCCAGCCCTGGCTTGTACAATTCCTGGTCACGTTCCCTGGAAGAAAAGAGAAAAGCATGATTTAAAAAGAAATGTTCAGCTTGTTGTTAAAGAAATGACTGCCTTTCGTTGATCCAAATGGCAGAGCTTATTTCTTATAACACTTAAGAGCAAAATTCTCATACTTTTTCTCTGTTACGAAATGCTCATACTGCACCAAACACATAAATGTGAGGGACCCATTGGGTTGTAAAGTTCAGACCTCAAAACCAAGTATATTTTAATATTGAGGTACCCACAAAACATATCTTCTAATGGTACCATAATGCCAGTTGTACCGAGACCGTCGGTTGTTAGCACTGCACCAATATTGTTTGAGAGCATTATTGTCATATTGCCTTTGTTCCTGGAAAATTTTTCATCTAAACAGAGCAGTGAAGTATTTATGTCTTTCACTTCGCTTGCTAGAAGCCAAGACAGTGATAGATAAACTGCTCGTTTCATGTTATGTAGGTAAGGTCAGAGGTCTGGGAACTGAATGGTTCTCAAAACCCCGACCTTGCCTACAAGCAGAGCCCTGATCAAATGTGCTTCCTGGGACATCTACTGCACTCTTGTCTGAGAAAAAAGCACTTCAAAATTTGGCTATGAGGGGAGAAAAACCAGATACTGACAACCTGTATTGCCTGTTATAATGTGTATACTCAAAGGCAGGAAGATTTCCTGGACTCTTAAGCAAGTTGAGTGCCTAGGGCCTCCGACGGGCTGAAGAGAGCCTTAATTAACATAAGGACATCTCTCTCCTTCAGCCAAAACTGATAAAACTGTGAAGTTCTCATGCCTCTGGTACTCCACAGATCCCGGTCTATCCAGGATTGTAAGGGGGCTGTCCAGTGTACACCAAGCAAAGCACTTCTCACTTCATAAGGTATCTCTGCTTCCTGTCCCAGCTGGACCTCAAACCCGTATTTCCATTCAGAAGGCAATTAGCTGCTTGGACATCTCTGATCTGGATGACTATTAGAACTCATCTGTTGTTCAAAGTTGGCCTATGAAATGTGCACTGTCCTTAAAAATTATTTCAGTGGCAGCCATTTGGTTTGTTGTTGGTAGGGCCTACTCCTCTGTTGAATCAACCTTCTCTGAAGAGAGGTAAGGAGCATTATTTATTGTCAAGAGCACAGGTTACCAAATTTAATTTTCTCTTTTCTTTTCTAAAGTAACTGCAAGTTCAGTGTGACTGCAACAGGGATACCAGTTACTAGGAGGGGGCCTGTTTGCCTAGGGGCTGTGCAGACATTAATCAAGCAAAAGAAAGAAACACCAACGATCTGACCAGGATAGACCTTACCTTAAGAGGTTTGCAGTCCAAAAGGCCAAGACAGATGTTTGTTAGGCAAAAATAACAAAGCAGCAATACATCCAACAGTACATTGCAAATTCCCCCAGCACCCACTCTGACCACTTGTTCCCACTCTGTCCATCTCACACGAATCACATCACTGTGGCATTTCTTTGGTGTCATTTATCACATAAAACTGCCTGCCATCCCTGATTGGTACAATAAACCAGAATGAGCAAACAATAGTCAAAACTTGCTTCTTAGATGAAGAACTACATCAGTGAAACTCAAGTGCTTTGCAAACATTTCCAACAACGGGGTTCTTTGCAAACAGGAATAATAAAAGCTCTGCAAACAGGAGCAAATCAATTATGCAGCTATGAGTCATGAAAATATTCAAGCATCACCTCCAGGAATTTCTGACAATTGAGTCATCTGAACTTCTTCCTAACCATAGACGTGTCTTGCACTGAAATCAGCAGCAGCCTATCCCCTGGCTTAATTCACTTCTTGAATGCCCGTGACAGGTGGATTTTGACACTAAAACTTGAGCCCACAATTTCTTTTTACAAGATCTAATCTCCATGAAGGCGCTGATGCCTTTGTTCATCTTACGAGCTACTCCGAAAGAAGTTAACTTCAGCACAGTTTGGTGGGTTCCTGTTCCCCAGTTTTCTTCTGCATGTCCATTGTTTGCATTTCTTTTTACCAGGGTTCATATTGGGATCATAAGAGATCTTGTGCAAACAAATCAAGGACATGGCTGTTCAGTCCTTTTTTTTTTTTTCTTTTTGAGGTGTTATGTAATTTCTGTCATTTCTTCTTCATTATAATGGATCCCATTATCTGAACTTCTCTGCTTCCTACTTCCTGCTCAGAACTCCTCTCTGTTTAGGAATGCCTTCAGCTTTCATAGTGGTTTTGATTCTTTGCTTCTTATTCTCAGTGAACTAAGGGGTGCTTGTTTCAGCTTGATTTCCTCATATTTCTCCTATTTCTTCTTTTTGAGTGCACTTCTTCACACTTGTTTGATTATTTTTGTAATTCCTCTCACTGGTCTCAAGAATACTCTCAAAAGGTGTCTTAATGCTTCAGCAGATGTAGAAACTAAGGTAGAGGGAAGCACAATGATACAGAATCATCGGGATTAAAAATAATAAAAATGTCCCTGACTTTAGGGAAACTCACTTCCCAGAAAAGTTTTTCTACCACCCTTTGCTGCTCACGTCACTTTTTGATGCGCAAATCCACACACATGGTGTGATACAACAAACCTTTCTAATAACCATCGTGTTCCGTACCAGATGTCCGAGAGGTGCAAAAAGTACAAGGTTAGAAGTCATAGATTTTTACCACACCACAATTTTTGCTCAAGTGATGAATGATGGATGATGTCTTCCCTCAGAGCAAACAACATTTCTAATTACTACTACTTCACTAATTAATTTCAATACTGAAAAGGAACACAAAATTTGGAGAAGTGCTTTACGAGCTTAGTTCTTAGCCTGAGGTTTACAGGCAGCAAACTTTAGACTGAAGTATTAAACTGAGATTTTTATGTTACAAGGTCAAATCCCAGCTCTGCCACAGACCTCCAGTGAAACTGCAGCCAGTTCTTGTGATCTCCCTGGGTCCCAGTTTCCTCACCAACCGAGGTGATAAAGTCTGGTCTTCTGTTAACGGGAAGGCAAAGTGTTCAAAGCACCAGAAGTTTTATATGCTGTTTTCCAGAACCATCTCCCATTAACTTGTGTTTCCTGCTACTTTGTGTAACACAAATTCTCCCCAGAATGGTACACTAAGGAAGTACATTGAAGCCGCAAAACATAAGTGGCAATACCAGAAAAGGCAGAACTTTGAGACTTGGAAATGGCATCTCCAGTCTTTGAAAGTTCACAAGGTTTCTGAACTTTCCCATTCCCTATCAGACTGAAGCTAAATCTTTTTAAACTGTATTCCTCGACAGTTAATGAGAAAGAAGACCAAGGGTTTACAAATCAATAACACATAATTAGCAGCGCACAGTGGAGGAGATTCACAGTGAGAACTGGAAAGCAGCCCACTGCCAGTAGCTTTGTGCTCCAGGCTCTCCTCTACATTGTGGAAAAAGGAGGTTCAAGTCCCTGGTGTGAACAGAGTCCCCCTCAGTAGGGTGGTATCAGTTAACAGTTTTTTCCCTATCCCAGTCATGAAGTAATCTGCCTTTTGTGGGGCTCGCATTTCATTTTGATCAGAAAAGTTACAGCTGTCAAACCGGTGCATCTACTCCTAAAAGCCACATTCATTTTGATGAGATGATGTGTTCCATTAAAAATAAAAAACAAGTTGCATTTGAAAAAAACCACAACTAACTCTCATCTATGATAACAATAAACTCATAACATGTCTTACCAGAACTCAGCTTCTTGCTTTCACAGACTCACAGAATGGCTGAGGTTGGAAGGGACCTATGGAGGTCAACTGATCCAACCTCCCTGCTCAAGCAGAGCCACCTAGAGCTGGTTGCTCAGGACCATGTCCAGATGGCTTTTGGATAACCTTGGAAACGTCCAAGGATGGAGACTCTATAACCTCTCTGGCCAAGCTGCTCCAGTGCTTGGTCACACTCACAGTAAAAAAGTGTTTCCTTATGTTCAGATGGAGCCTCCTGTGTTTCAGTTTGGCCACGGTTAGAAAATGCAAAGATGGTTAGAAAGAGCAAGAGTGTCTCGTTACTTCAGAAGTGCACTTGTAAATGGGAGCCTTGGATGTAAGAGAAGTCCTCTTCTGAGTGCTGTCACAAGCAGAGGACAACATCCCTAGTTCCCGTTTCAGGGGTGCACCGTTGCTGCAGAAGCACCAGGCATATGCTCCCAGGAGGCTGGGATACCGCTTATGAGATGTTGCTACCGATGCTGCGGTGATACACTGCTCTCCAGCTCATCCACAGAGGCCCCACGTGTGGCAAAGGGGGTAAGGCAACCAGGCTGACCTGTTTTCATTGTAGTGTAAATTAAGCGAAATCTCTCCCCGGCTGCCGAAGGTGTAAATCATGCATGTTGGGAGCTACACTGGCTCGGCAGACGCACAGTAATTGCTAAGATGCAATAACTCGATTGTGCATCTGAGTCCTGAGCAAAGCACCACAGGGGGACAATTAGAGGGGTCTCAGCAGCCCAGCTCTTTCACGGCACTCTTCTCTCCTTGCAGCTCTCAGGACAAAGGAGTTTAAAGATGAGGTTTTAAAGGGAACAAGGTGATGACCTTTTCATGAGGCTCCCTGCCAGGTAGGAGGGGATGAATGTACAAAGGGAGCAAAAGAACAGTGCAGAAACTAAAGGGGAAAAAAAAAAGTTAGTTCCCTACAGCTGACAAATACAATGTGCAGAGGTAATCCTGATACTGGCAGAGAACCAGGATGGGAAACTAACCAGTCAGCTTTCCCAAAGTATGCTGTGGCATAAAAGCCATTGCTTACAGAAGGGAGTTACAAGTGCAAATATGAGGTTAGACCTTTGGCTCATTTATATCAGTGTTTATGACAGTCAAGGCATAAAACACTATTGAAAGGCAAAGGGTGAAGCTGCAGGCCTGAACAACCAGTTTTTGGTAAGTTTTACTGCAACAGTGCCTTAAAGGCTCACATGTAGTGTGACAGGCCGTAATTGTTTAATCAAATCCCCACATTTCTTGGTCTAGGCTGAGATACGAGCTCTGCCTCTTTGCAGATGTGTTGACCATAGAAGTGCAAATGTGTTAGTGGTGAGATCAGCAGGATCTCTCCCAGGATCAATGCCAGCCAGCCTCCAGCACACTAAACCCTACCCAACTGCAAAGTTAAGCATACAGGATGGGCCACCAAGGTCAACGTAAACTGCTGCATACGTAATATATGCACGTATAATAAAACACGGCTCTTCCTCATGCGCTACCTCTGCCTGTATTCCTTGAAAACCTGCTTGAAGTGTGCCACGGCAATTAATGATCATGTACACAAAGCACAAGGAGAGATTCCACTTCCTCCATACACTTTTGCATCTTTCTAGTATCATGTCTGTTGTAGGACAGGACTTCGCCATCCGGCCCAGCAGCTGCTCCTGGTTTAAGCAAATGTTTCTTTAGAGTTCACAAAGCCCTCTCTAATTTCCTAATCTGCACAGTTTGATGGCATGCCTATTATGGAAACGGAATCGATGATTGTAAGCAATTAGCCAAATGATCCTTCTGATTAACCCGTGTAGTTGTGCAAGACTTGGTACATGGCTCACACCTATCCTAAGCGGCTTTTTTTCGCTTGCAGGGTGATTCAGAAACTCCCTGCTCTGGTTAGCAAAGACAGAGGGAAGGAAATCCCTCTGAATGAAGACAAGCAGGACTGGCTAAATTCTGAGACAAGTTTTCTTTAAAAATCCCCACGTTTCTTTTTAGCATTAAAAAAACCCATTAAAAATAAAAAAAACCCCAACACTTGTAAACTCATGACAGAAATGTCCAAGTATTCCTGGGTTTACTTCAGTTTTTGGATATTCAGATCTTACTAATCGTTTTAATTCAATTTCTTCCAAGGATAAAGGCATTCTCCTCTCCTCTTCCTCTCCCACACCACTGTTATCTTTTTTAGTTGGATCTACAAATAACAATGAATTGACGTTACTGGTCGCTATCAGGAGACAAGAAGGATTTTTTGGTCTTTAACACCCTGCTTGTTTTTTTACTAATTGGGCAAAGAGCTGTTGAAGCTTCCTAGAAACTAGGGCAAGATAAAAAGCTAAACAACTTCATGGCTTTGCATCTTGCATATCCTGGTGATGGTGGAAATATCTTCTAAGCTCCCTCAAATGGAAGTCGCATATGAGCTAGTATTCCACACACCCAACCACTGAATTTATCTTATTCCTATACTCTGAATTTTTCTTACCTCTTTCTAATAATTCTGATAGCTCTTTATAATTTTGGCTTTCACTTGTACCTTCCAGGTCTATGACCCCTACCATTTCTTTATACGTTGCATGAAACGTACCTCCCTATGCTTATTTTAGACCTGCTGATGGACCATTTCGTTTAGTACCCCTCTCTCATACACCATGCAACAGCCATTCCCCACCTACTTTCCCCAAACATTCATGACTGTATTTACCTCTGACTTACACCCTTTCAATCCACATTTTTCTAGATGGAAGAGCATTAATCTAGCTACTCCACTTGTGCAGTGTCTGTCCATACCTTTATTCATACGTTGTTCCAATGATGGTGGCCCTATTCTCCTTTGTACATGAACCTTCTACTATGACCTGATGGACCTGCTCAGCTGCACCTTCCATGAGGTCTTCTGTCCTTGATCTTGGTCCCTCTGTGGCCCACCCAAAGAGTCCATAGGGCTGACTCCAAGTCTTCTTCCTCTGCCTTCAGGATCCTCATAGCCCTATACAAGGGGTCTAACTCTGCTCTGCAGTGAATATTTGTTTTCATCACTGGTCCTTGGGAAAAATTGAGAGATGTTTTTCTACAGCAAAACACTGAACACACAATTTATTGATTGGGATAGACTTTCTGGAAGAGGAACAAACACATGCAAAACTTCTAATTCAATTTCCTGATTTACAAATGTATTTGAGAATGATGTGGAGGAGAGATGAATCAAAATGACTTTACAGATTGGGTTATACCAACCAGTAAAGGGCTTGGTAGACGAATGACATGATTTATTCATGACATATTGGAAGAGAAGTGAGGAGGTAGTGGAACCAAGATAAAACCAGAACATTTTCTTTGTAAAAGGTGTTTGATCTGGGTAGGAGTTAAACACTGAACAGGTAAGAGAGAACTGTATTCCAAGCAATTTGTTGCTTATGTCTCGCTCTTAATGTTTTTCTCTTTCTTAATTTCTTTTTGCTTCTCATCTGTTTGAAATACACATTCAGGGCTCGGAAACATGTCTGAAACTTTGTGCTATAGGTGAGGTTTTAGCTCTTTGATCTTAGTGGAAGAAAACCTCTTACTGGCTTTTAATGGGAGCCTGAATTAATAGGAGATATAAGGTCAGTCATTGTTAAGGTGTGTTTGCTTTTGTCTCCCTCTTGCTTCTCTTGCCCTTTACTGTAATAGCTTCTAAAGGAGAGGGGAAGGTCTGCTGTGAGTAGCAATCTGTCCTGCTTCTCTGCCATCATATTCCATGGTCAGAAATTGATTTTTTCAAGCAGAAGTTATTAAAGCAATAGTGGTTCTTATCATCTACTCTTCTTGAGATGCTGCTGAGCCCACTGGAACGTCTCTAGTTCCATTTTTATTATTGATCTGTCCTACTGTTACTGCGAAACACCTGAGACTTTCAGACAGCTATAGCTTGTACTTAACTGAATGCTGAAGGGGTTAGATTTGGGAGAAACTTGTGGGGTAAGCAATTTCAAGATATTTTCCAAACCTGCTTTATCTGCCTCAGTCATGATCTCCCAAGATCATTCTTTTGGTACAATTTCTGCTTAGCATTTCATGCTATTTCATAATTTCATGCCATAGTACAAACTATGGCATGGTATCAGCATGTCATATAGCAGACACAGCCTTCAGTTTCTTCATTTATTCTTTTTCACATCACTTGGACTGCAGTTATTACTGCCACATCTCCAGTGCCTTGAAGCTTACCACACCCTGCATTTTGGGAAATCCTCCATTTTCCCTTATCTTCCTTTCCCCTTCCTGCACATTACATTTCTAAGTGTGAAGATCTCAATCCTTAATAACAGATAAATCTCTCTTCTGAGAGTCACACGTTCCCCTTTATTAGGCACCTTTTGTAAACTCTGCTTGTTTTCTTACATTAAAAGCAGAGCTGTCAAACTCTAGGACAAATTTCTCATTAGATCTTTCAATATTGCGATCATAGTATACCAGGAAATATTTACAAGAAAAAGGTACACATTTCTGGATAAGCAGAGCTATAGCAACTCCACAAGCCTCGGGCTGGCAGTGGCTTTCAACCTAAGGACCTCAAGACAGTACGCACTCGTATCACTGGCCATGCACAACTTGGGGTGCTCCATAGGATGGTGGAGACGTTCAGCTACTGCTCACAAAACCTTCTCAGCACCAGTCCTTCAGAGGAGTGGGGCACATGCATTGTGACACCTCAGTTGCCAACTAATCTCAAAAGTCTAAAGCAAAACCAAGCTTTAAATAAGCTGTATACCCGGAAAGCCACCTGTTTATTTACACCCATGCGCATTGCTGGAGCTGGCTAACACGAAAGACGCACTCTTAAATGTGAATATAAAATCAATACCGATCTGTGAAAATGGGGTCATCCAGCACTGTTTTTCTGCCTTGGACCTTCTGTTGTCCATGACAAATGAGAAAAATGAACATCAAACAGGGCTGGAGGCTGCCCTGATGGGCACAGGGAGCAGGAGCATTGGCTGACTTGTCCCCTTTTCGGTGATTTAAAGGTGGGCTGTGCAAACAATTAGCACAATTCTATGTAAATGAAGAGGTTTCCTGGCAATTCTGCCTTTGTGATATGAAGGCACATTTGGACTGAGCACCTGAACAGGTCAAGGGCCCTCAGTGAACAAATCTCCATAACAGATGCACTCAGATACTTGTTTCCTTTTAAATGAGCATTGTAGTAAATAAATAGTGGGTCTGGTTCATTTTTGGGTTGTCGATGGTAGTGATAATGTCTTCTGCTTATCTGCTGCCATCTGCTCATCCGTCTCCTCATTTTATTCAGTTTTCATTCCAGTTTCAAAAGCAATATAGAATAAAGGAGAAAACAAATTGAGGAAAAGAATGCTGGCTCAGGAGAGAGATTAAGAAAGTTTTTAAGTAAATGAGATTATTTTTTGCAAGGGGGAAAATAAATGCAATTCTGCATTTTTGTTTGCTTTCACCTACTCGTTATAGATCTCTTTTGCATGCGCAAAAGGCTAGGATTTGTCTCACCTAACTTTTGCCATGGAAAAGTAGGGAGTCTAGTCTAAATTAGACTATCAGGTTCCCTGTAGAGGCCATATCAGGTATCCAAAGGTCATTTCATCCCTGCCTAAGAAATGTCATGGGATAACCCATGTCCTGAACGTGCTGGAGGGAGAAAGTAGACAAGGAGTTTAGATCAGATGCTTAATGTTAGGTGCCCACAGTTCAGTGGAAGGAGTCTCATCTGTACCAGCTCCTGGGAGTCCCTATCCATGTCCTACTTACAAATTTCTTTTGACTATCCCAGGACTATACTCTGCTCCTTGACCCACCCTGAGCCGACAGTGACTCAAATGTGTTTGAAGGGCCATGCAAGCTTGCAGGTGGCATCAGTGGAGCTACCTACAGTAGTCTAACCACTTGCTTCAACATCTGCAGGAGCTCATTCTCATGGTATTTCATGGGGAGCTCTTCCCTTTGCTCTGTGCAGTTGTGCAGAGCTGTGTGTGTGTGCCAGAACTGGAAGGGGTGGGGAGTGGTGATAACTGGATATTGCTTCAGTCTGAACAATTGGATATTAATAGTAATGGACATATATCCGATGAATTTGACTTGATCGCTTCTGTCCTAATGAAGTTAGATAATGCTACAAGGGATTAGTCAACGTCTTTCAAAGTCAAAGTATGGAGAGAGCACGTCATTTCCAAATCTTTCTACAGAAGAATCAGGGGAAAAAAAAAAGGTGACAGAATTAGACCTTTGCTGTCCATCATACTGAATTTGCCAAAATACCGTCAGTCAGAGGCCAGGAATGATATGAACCATGTTTTGTGTGTAAGTGTTCACAACAGCTGAGATGTACTTAGGATCAAATGGTAGTTAAAATAACTTTGGGCACAATATCAAAACAGAGAATGACAAAAGATAAGAAAGAAGCTCTTGATTCATAGCTGTTGAATTGAAATGACTGCAGAGAAAAAGATACCTTTTACATTAAAATGAAAAAGCTCTCTGACAGAAGAGTATGAATATGCAAGTTTAAAATGATAGAAAGCATTAAAAAAAAGGACAATCTTCATGATGGATTATGATTTAAAACATCCACAATAACATAATAAGATCCATGATTTTTCAGGTAAGTCTTGGGGCTCTGCTTATGCAGAAAAGGGCTTGTTTAATAACTTTAGGTCAGATTCTGAATGCTAATGCTGGTATAAGCTAGAGTTACTCCAGGTTTGAAAGACTGTAAACCCAGAGAAGAATTTGTCTCCAAGTTCTTTAGATATAAGACAATATTTGCATACATATTGCAATGATATTAAATGCACAAGTGCTTTTGATACATTGGAAAATTTCATCTATGTGTCTGTGGATGAGCAGATTTGGTCCACCTGTAGCTGAGATCCTGAGTGTCTGTTCTGAAATACTCCATAGACTTCCCTCCATGAACAGTGAGGAAATCACAGGCTGATTCAAGCCCCAGAGAAACACCTCCAGGACATATGGGATGTGCCTTTGTGTTTACTGCAGGAGAAACCCCAAATATCTGGCTAGATTTAATGTCGACCTTTCATACGGCTAACATTAGATGATACTGACCCTGATTACCTGCACCATGTAGACAGAAAGGAGCAAAGCTAAAATCGGTAGAAAACTGATCTTGATTAACATATGCTCTTGTTTAAATCCAGGAGCTTATAAAACCCTTGATCAGATTGAATCATCTTTCTCTTACAGCCTAGACCTTTTAGATCCCAGTCGCCATGAAGAAGAAGGAAAGTTCACTCTTTTCATGAACCAATGCCGATAAGTATCCTTGACATTTCAAAATTCCTGTTTAAGAAAGAAGATTGCAAACCTAAACACTTAGTGTTGCTCCACACAAATATGTACCTTAGAGGTGACACACAATAGAACTGCCAATTTTTGTAGCTGGTGATAGCCACAGGGGACTGGTTACATGAGTCTCATCCCACCCTAATTCTTGCCTGAAGAACCGCATGAGACCTTCTGAATGAGCACCATGGAAATCATTCTAACAAACTGTGAGTGCACCTAAAAGCTGTCAACAATAAGCACAGACAGGGTCATGCTTGTTATAAGACTCCAGGTAGCCAGTAAAAGCATCACTTCCATGGAAATCCAAAGCCAGATATGACTTGGAGGATTTGCTTCCTAGCATGGAGGATTTGGGACTGCTAAACAGGACAAAGAGTAGCTTTGAAGCCAGGAAATGTCCTGACCCAGATGGACAGCATTCTTAGCAGTGACGTTCAAAGGAGGAGGCATAATTTTGCTGACACAACTCAAGATTCTCCTGAGACCAATACTTACAGTCTTGGCTTGCATTTACAGCTCATAACGCACAAATCATGTCTGAATATTCAGTGAACAGGTGCAGAACCGAGTCCCTCACCCTCCTGGCAGTCAGTGAGCAACATGGCCCAGTCTCTCCCTCTCTGAATCTTTGGGTCACTGCATGGGAATTGTGGTGGGTCCATCAGAGGAACATGCAGAAGCAGCCCTGGAGATGTCCTGGATCCTTAACATTATCTAGTCACTTTGTAGGCTCATCAAAGCTATCTCCAAAGTTAGTCTTTACTTCCCACATAAATCCCCGCTGGAACCTTCCTCCAGTTTCTACTGGGACTCTATTCATGGCAGTTTGCACATTCCGCTTTTGTTCCATAGTGGCTTAAACGACTCTTTTCCCTCCTTGATTTCACTCTTGCAGTAGGGACTCTGACCTTTTGTGTTATTAAACTAAGCAAGTGTCACTCAGCCACAACCTTCCAGTCTCTTCTAGTATGACGGGCTTTTTATTTACCAGAATATCCATCTTTCACAGCTTCAGTTCATCTTTGTCATTTACATGCAACAGAGGGAGACTAAAAAGCAGTGGCAACATATTTGGAAACCACTGTAGGATGAGGCAAGTCATCTCCTATCCTCATACTCTGAAGGAACAAGAGGAGACTTGGAGAAGCTACCCTAGTCCAGTGGCTCAGTTTATCTCAGGAGACTTTCAGGTAGTAAACCTGGTCCGCAGATCCGACTGGTATGAGGCATTGATTGAGGAATGATGATGTGCAGTATTCAAGAAGACATGCGGAAATTTAATAAATGCTTCAGGTGAGCAAAGCGGTATTTTCACAATCTGTGATCTACGAGCAAATTTCTGTATAAGTTTCCTGACTGCTTCCTTGCATTATATCTTTTTTTTTTTTTATTTGCACAAGAATGACACACAGATCTCTCAGAATTTCTGTTGACTTCTTGTGATATGATTTTAGAATGTCAATCTGTTGGAGCAGGTTATATCTAAATGCAACAGGAGGATGGAAGGACATGAACCAGTGCTGGCTGCCAAAGCCAGCTAGACTCTCTGATGGCTTCCTACACACATAAAAATGCACTGATGAAAACAGTGTCACAGTTTGGCTACACCTGTGAAGTTGTGCGCTTTCCGTGAGCCTTGGCAGAAGTGTAAATTCATGGTGTGGGATCCACCAACGCAAACAAGTTCTATTTCCTTGTTTCACTAATGCCCAGTGTTTGACAGTGTATTTCTAACACCAGGAAAGAGTTAGTGTTTGGTGTGAAAACGGTGAAGATGAACAAAACAAGGGGATGAAGACATTATGTATTGGAGAATGAGGGGAAACCAGGAACTCATGGAGCACGGGAGGGAAGAGATGGCTGAAGCGGCAGTGATCTCTGACAGCAGTGCTGGTGTTGTTTCAAGGCACTTGACCAACACTGGAGGATTCCGAGCTGAACTACGCAAACGCATGCACGTATTGGTGTGCGTAGCTCCACACGGGGAAGCTGCCATACCCGTGACTCTAGAAGCAGGCACAACCTGCCTGCAGAGAGGCAGGATCCAGACAGCTCTGCTCTAGATGGCCTGAAAATAGGAATATACCAGAATTAACGATGAAATGCAGTCCTTGCAGTCAGCAGGCCCACTAAGCACAAAGAAGGGAAATGGAGCAGGAGCAAGAAGTAAAATGCATTCATGAAGGAGGGGAAAGGAGAGCAGAAGTAAATTTAGAGCACCGGAGGAAAAAGGAGTTTGGCCAGCCTGAAACTCAGAAGGATCTCACCTTGTTGAGTGGCATTCCAGAGCTTGGTTATACCCATCTCTGCCCCCTTAAGTCAATTAATCTCATAGTTGAGGCTTAAAAACTGTCAGTGATAATTTTTACTGTTTAACTTGTGCACAATGGGCAATCTGCTTTTGGAGAAACTGCGGGAAACAAATCCCTATTACAAATGTCATCTTTTATGTATTGGAAGAAAGCTGGAACGCTCTGGTGAAGGGATAGCAAGTAATGCACTTTAATAACAAAAAATGCCAAAAATATTTTCACCTATCTATCTCATCTCCTTCACATGGTACTGACGAATGTCATGAAATAATGAAAATCTTCTGGATTTGTGAATGGCATAAAAGTTTAATGTCAAATGACATCAGGACTATGCTAGGCATGTTAAGGTTTCTAAATGCCACGAGATATTTTATCCTTTATTTACCAGGAGATAGGATATTAATCATTTGAAGAGCATATTCTCCATCAGCTGGGGAAATCACATTAACTGTTTGTTTCCCAGTATTTCCCCCTTTTCCTGCTATAAATATAAAAAAGATTTTCTCTTGCTCACAACTTTGGTATAAGCTTTCATGTTCCTGCAAAGGGATCAAAGAGTAAGACATAAACTTTAACCAGATGACTGATTTCCTTGAAAGCTATTCAGTGATACTCACTACTACAAAGGAAGAACTGCTTCACAAACTTTAATGGCACTAATTTTGCAACAAATCCTATAAAACAAGAGACAATCTTATCTTCCCTTTATTTAAGACCATATCTGCTTTCCACATTTGTACATGGTTGTACTAAGTGCATAGCTCAGAGAAAAACCAAAGCTGTTGTTTCTGCTTTGGAAATGGCATCAGTTTCTCTGTTTACAGAAGGAATCACTAGCATGTATGCTCTGCAAAGGTGGGAGTCACCTGTATTGTAAGACTTTCTCATCTGCCAGAGCCGTTCTAAAATCATTTGATTGTAAAGGGAGAGAAATATGTGGTTTATCGATGTTATTCAACTCATCCTGAAGTTGAAGTCTAAAAGTCAGCTGAACTGCACCTCTCAAGAGCCTGTTTCTCACCACTGAGTGTAAAACAAGCTCAGAGATAGGTTTACTTATGGAAAACTCTAAAATCAGTTGATATCAATGCCATTCCAGGTTAAAAATCAATTCCCTAAATACAGGTATCTTACCACCAGTTGAGGCATCCTTGTGGGTTTCTTAGATCCCCTGGCTATCTCAAACGGCACCGGATGCTTATGTTTAGGAAACTGAGTGGATCCCTCAGCGTCTACAGTGTAGGCACTTACCTGCGAGCTTAGTGCCTGCATTTCTACTACACTCAAGAGAAGATTTACCAATACAGCAAATGACATCTAAAGAGTAGTTCAAGTTGCTACACACAGTTGTCTGCTGACTGCACTGACTAGGTTGCTGTTGATGTTAATGGGTTCCTAGACATCTGCCTCGTACACACACCTGCATTGGAAACTGCAGAAATTAAGAGTGCTGAATGCCTTTTCTCCAACAAAGCAAGTCACTCTGTGCTTCACCATATTAAATGAGTAGAAATAAGTATTTTCATGGTGCTGTTCATCTGATCTCTTTAAGTGGCTAATTTATGATGAGGTAAATCATGCCCTAGCCATCACCGACCAAACCAGCCAGCTCTCCAGTGATGGGAATCCCTGGATGACAGTCAGATGCAGAAAACTACATTTAACCGGAGG
The DNA here is from genome assembly GCF_000687285.1 of Phaethon lepturus. Classification (NCBI taxonomy): domain Eukaryota; kingdom Metazoa; phylum Chordata; class Aves; order Phaethontiformes; family Phaethontidae; genus Phaethon; species Phaethon lepturus. Next base: position 134,683 of record NW_010523921.1, read on the forward strand.
AAACTCATCCAAAGGAATGTGAAATCCCCCTAGAAGGCTGCTGACATTGCCAGCTGCAGGGGTAGATGACATTTGCTGAGCTCATTGCTCACAGCACAAACGCCAGTAGCCACACTACAACATGGGTACACAGGGAAGGGTCATGGATTGGCTTGCATTTGAGGCTCCTTCTTGGCCTGTCACATTGAGATAAGAGCACAGAGAGCCCAAGTGATGCCTTGAGTTTCCTAAGCATAGGTCTTCTGAGATATCCAATGGCACATGAACTGTGGACGAACTGCACCTTTCTGTAGGCGAACATGGAGACCAGCTGAGATGTCATATGACATCCAGAAACATTCTAGGTCAGATTGGACGGGGCTCTGAGCAGCTTGATCTAGTTAAAGGTGTCCCTGCTCATTTCAGGGGCGTTGCACTAGATGGCTTTTAAAGGTCCCTTCCAACCCAAATGATTCTGTGATTCTATGATTCCAGAGAGCTGCAGATGCTCCTGAATGGGCAAGTGTACTGAGCACCATAAGCCCATCCTAGAGCACAATTACAGAATCACAGAATCACAGAATCACTAGGTTGGAAAGGACCTTCAAGATCATCAAGTCCAACCATTAATCCAGCGCCACCATGTCCCCTAAACCATGTCCTTAATTGCCACATCCACACGTTTCTTGAACACTTCCAGAGATGGCGACTCCACCCCCTCCCTGGGCAGCCTGTTCCAATGCCTGACCACCCTCTCAGTGAAGAAATTTTTCCCAATATCCAACCTAAACCTCCCCTGGTGCAACTTGAGGCCATTTCCTCTCGTCCTATCACTAGTTACTTGGGAGAAGAGGCCAACACCCTCGTCGCCACAACCCCCTTTCAGGTAGTTGTAGAGAGCGATGAGGGCCGCCCTCAGCCTCCTCTTCTCCAGACTGAACAACCCCAGTTCCCTCAGCCGCTCCTCAGAAGACTTGTGCTCCAGGCACAATGCACTAATTAAAGGCATTCCACTTTCGTTAGCTTAATTTCAACACAGCCACAATGATATATATTACACATATATAATATTATGCATATTATATACGATCATATATATAATCTGGATGTATATATCATATATACACACCACACACATTTATGTGTGTGTGTGCGCATATAATACTTTCCTCATTGCTCTCCTCTGATGGGATGAAGTATTAGAAAAACTTCTCAAAGATTTTTTTTCTTCCTGTTTAACTAACTTTGCTGGGTCTCTAAAACCCAGTGAGTGAATGTCATGCTCAGGAGAGGAGAGGGCACAAAGCATCAATGGCAGGCAGTTATTCCACATGGCTGGACCAATGCACAGGAGACGTAATCAAAGAATCACAGAATCACAAAATCATTAAGGTTGGAAAAGATCTTTAAGATCAAGTCCAACCATCAACTCAACACCACCATCTTAGAACCTAATATTACAGCAGCTTCTGCCTGCTTCCCCTGGGTGTTGGTGCATCAGTGATGAACTACTTGGAAGTTTTGGAAACCAGGAGGTTACAGCACTAGGATAGGACTCCGGGGATTTTGAATTTCCTTTCTGGGTCTGCAAAGACTTTTGGTGTGGCCTTGGGCAAGTCATGTAACCAGCTGGTTAATGCTGTGTAGTGTCTTGGTCTGTTAAACAGGGACAATACTGTATCCTTACTCCCATTCATAATCTATCAGTATTTGGACTCTAAGGCTGTAAAGGCAGAGACTTATCAGCTTGGTGCACAATCTCCAGTGCAAAAGAGCTTAATTCTCTGTAGAGGTCTGCAAGGCTGCTATAATAAAAATGGTAAATAATGACTATAAACTACCGGGAGACAAAGAGTCCTGCTGCTGCATGGCCCTTGAGACCTGAGTTTTAAATTAAAGCTTCCCAGAACATGCCAAGCAGTGAGTTAAGCTACTTTCTCCATTAACCTTCCCTGCCCATTATTTGTCAGGTTAGTTGCTTGGCCTGTGGCCAGATTTGTCACTTCAGCAGAAAAATACTTTATTACATACAGTTTCAGCTTGTTTATTTTATGTGAGAGACTTAATTACTTGCAGTGCTAAACTGTCCATTTTGTACAGCAAATACACTACTACGTAGGTAGATTCAGTTTTCACTGCACAACATCCATATTACTGGATTTCACCAGGAGCCATTTTTGCATTCCTATGACCCACGGTACGTGGTGCTGCAAGAAGGTTAGGGAGGATGCTCTAATGGTTTGGGCATTCATGTATGGCTTGGAAACCTCCTTTACTTTGTGCAAAGAGCTTGTTTCTCCCTCTGATGACACCAAGAAGCTTCCTCTGTGATACGATGTGAAACCCTACAGGCAGTGAAGCCACAAACCCATTTCAGCGAGATGAGCTCTCTGGTTTTGCTTACCGAGAAAAGTGGTGAGGAATCTGAAGTACTTTGGGCACGGCCGTACCACAACTTCTCCCACCTCTGCTTCAGGCCAGCACGTGATGTTGTCCCATTGCCTTCTGCAACCTGGGGAAAAGAGAAAAGCAGACGGTAGAACAAGCACGAGTGGTATCTGCTGGATGGAGCAGAGGAACCGCATCAGAGCAGAGCAGCTGTGCAAAGGCATGTGGAGCCTACGACCTCAGTGCAGGCACCTTGTGGTAGGAAAGGCACAGAAATATTTTATTTAAACTTGTGGCTTTCGGCTACCCCAGTCCCTGAAATTCAGCACTGGTGGTGTCTGTAATTTTCCAGAAATCAGCACAGAAAGAACAGCAGGTTGGTGCAAGAACCGGGAAAATCAGAGTTAACAGAGAATAGTGCCTTTTTTCAGATGAAAAAAGCAGAAATGCCTAATTAAATATCTCTCTTCCTTGCCCTTATTTCTCCCTGTTGCATTAAAACACCTGGTCTGACCATGTGAGACATGCTCCCCTTCCCTCTCTGCTTCCCCCAAACTTCTGTCACCAGCTTTTTCTTCCCCTTGAAATGAGGTGATTGCGCAGGGCGTGCGCTCAGCTGGAAGGGGACACTGATGACAATCAAGGGATCGGGAGCCAAATACCTTCTCAAGAAGCAGTTTTTCTTCTTAAAATGCGAGAAGGAACAAAACAGTCCTGAAGTTTGAGGACCGTGCTGTTCGTCCTTTTATTTCTGTTTTCTCAGAAGACATTAATGGTATCACATACATGCTGCACTGTTGAATAATGTAACATTAGCACTGAAGCCAAAAGGAGTCGGCAGACCTGAATTAAAAAAAAAATCAGATTTTTTTTGCCTCAACATGTTACATATATTGCAGTTCCTACTAGAATCTTGAAAACACTTTTTCCCCTTTAAATTTGCAACAGACAGGCACTTCAGTTACTTCTGGGTTAGATAGATGGGTTGTCAACAGACCTCACTTTTTCATAGCACCTCTGCTCCTGGTTATTTGTCATGCCCTATTAGATTGCAACACTTCTTCAACTGTGACTAACATCTTGCTGTTAAGGTCAACAGCCTAACAAGAGAAACTAGAATATGAAGAAGAAAGCTTTGGGAAAATACTTTTGACATGCAAGCAAAGGGAACTATGAAAACCACTGTCAAGCTGCATTTCTTGGTAATTATAGCCCGATCTGAAATTCTTCCTTTAAATAATTTTTTACTACTCGAGCTAAGGAAAAGGCTGCTGTCATCATCAGCGTGTTCAGACTGAGGCAGCATGCTGTCTCAGATCAATAAAGAGAGCACACTAAAATGCTTTGAAGCTGATAAAAACCCCTCAGCTCCCTTTCAAAGTTATTTTACACGTTTTTCCTTCCTTCTTTCATGAGCAAACAGAATTTTTCAAATGAAGTCCTGAGGTGAGTTTATCGGAGCCTGAAAAATGGAATAACCGGCGGTATCTTCTTCATGCATGCTATTCTGTAGCATTCATTAAAATTCAGTTTTCAGGTTTCCAGTATCAGGTGCAAAGCTCAGTTTCCACAGCGTCACACTTATCTGCCACCAAACAGCCATCAGCTCCAGAAGTATTAAGATATCAGATATTCTGCCCACAGAAAATAGATGATTTCATGACAGGATCTTTCATGTTCTACAATCTTTTCCTCCATCAGCCTCGATAAATTGTAGTGCACCCATTACCTCCGGACAGGTTATAATGCAAAATAAAATAGGTCATAATATCCGATGGCTTTTTAAATGTCCCGAATTATGCACTTGGAGAATTTTTGTGATCTGTACCTTTTTCTGCGTTAGCATTTTTCACTACCTCCTGTGATGCATGAAAAAAGCTTTAAGGTGTTCATTTTTGTAACAAGATCTCTGTGTGATTAAAATAAAGTGGAGACACACAAGACTGGCCTTGCAAAACATACAAAGTGGATCTTTAAAAATTATTGCGTCTGTAAAGACCTCTCATGTCTGCCTATTAGCTCTTTCCATACCATTCTTCCTTACTGCTCCCCCAAGATGTGCTGACACTATTTAGGCAGCTGCCTGGAAGGGTCTAGGTGAGCAGTGGGATTCATATCCCTAAATTTATGCAACTAATAGTCAGATGTGTAAAGCTGAAGAAGCCAACTGGAACCAGAACTCTGGCTGGGATTTCATGCCACCGTAGGATGGTTACCTAAAGTGCAGAAAATGAATCATCCTTTGGAGGTGTCCTCTTCTCTCCAGTGACTAGAGAGGGCCTGCATGAGTAACTCGAGTTTAATGAATTGGAATGATATGAAGATTGACGTCTGCAAGATGCCTTGCTCTTGCAGTTCAACGCCTGCCGCTCGCCATGGAGTCCTCCCGTTACAACGTCAGGCAAAAGTTTGTGCCGTCCATCTAAACGAGGACGCAGACAGCCTTTATCAAATGGCCTTCCAGAAAATGGTTTTCTTTCTCCAAAACTGATAGACCTTACCCTGGCAGACTGCTGGGATCAGGGGGGTGGCTGGCAATATTCAGTCATGTCACCGTGACAGACCAATTCCTGAGAAAACTACTTGAGGGCAGAGACAGTTGCAACATGCCCTGGAAAAGGGGAATCCCTGTCTTCCCCGTGGCATCTCTTGGCCTTCATGGATGTAACAAAGATGACTGTTTTGCCTGATGAAATCATGTTTGGTGATCGCTAAGTGCTTCCCCATTAATTAATTATAAATGTTGTCTTCTCCCTTGCACTCAGTATCTGCAGGAAGAGTACAAAGGTATTTATCAAGCCTTACCTAAGGCAGCAGGTGGAAATGAGCCATGAATACATCTACCCTTCAACTTCATTTCAATCCAAAGAACTGCTCTGCTCATTTGCTTGTTATCAAAAGGCGAGGAATACACACTGCCAAGGGCTGTGCTTTGCTTCGAAAAGGATCACAAGTGACTCTGAGGAAACACTGCATAAAAACTAGTGTGTGACTTCTGCAAGATGGTAGGTACACTCTTTAAACTCGTCATTATAAATATGTATTTATTTATATATATACATGTACATATATATATATATAAAAAAGAGACTTTTCTTTTTCAATTATTTTAACTGTGACTTCCAAACACTCTGCTTTGTCCTGCTGTTGCCTGGTAGATCGTGCAGTGCTCTCTGGAGCTAAATATCTTCTTCTGGAGGGCTGCAAGGAGAAATCGTTCACAACTCTAATGAAGCTGCCTTTTAACCTTGCCTCAGATAAGCAGAAAAAACTGCTCATCATTGTACTGGAAGCCACGCAGTTAATGTAATTACTAGCAGCCACCTCTCTCCCTCCTGAAATGGGGTCCTGAAGGCGTGCTCAAGGAGGACCATCAAGGAACGGTCCAGAAGCTGTCAGCCACAGGCCAGAGCTGAGATCTTTACATCCAGCAGCTCAGGCTCCCTCTTTGCAAGCCAAGTGCCCCAACTGCAAGCCAAGGGCTGCATCAGCCTCAGCTGGGCTTTGGAGAGCCCCCCTCTAAGAGGCTCTCACCCAGAAGAAGTGGCTGAAGACCACTGGCACAGTCCTGGCTGCAGTGGGTTAGAAAACTCCAGCACAGCTGCAGAAAGCGATAACCTTTTCCACTGTCTTCTCTAAATGTGAAGCAAAGCTCAGGCCCTCATTTCCTCTCCCTTTAAAAGGTTAACAAACAGAAAAAGGGTCAATCATCACGAGGCACAGGTATACGGTGATTTGCAGCGACTAGAGCGCAAAAAACATTTATTTGAGTCATATCTACACTCACAGCAAATATATGGTCAGAGCTTACCTAGGAAACAGCAGAGAATAACTTTCCTTCATGAATAAACATGACTTCCAGAGCTCTGGCACGGCTCTGAGATATGACTACGTTTGGCTGAGGAAAAAAATGAACGGCAGTAGGCTGGTGCCAGGCACTCTCTTAACCCAGGTGAACTCCCAATTCAGAAAAAAAAACCCTTTCAGGCCATCTCTCATTCACACCAAACTCTCCCTAAAGAATCGTGTCACTCCTGGTCTCTTCTGAAGGACAATCACACACAAGATTTTTGCTCTTTGAATCCATGTTCAGATGCAAAGATACCCATTTGATGCCTGGGGTACCTCGGGATCTCTGCACGGGTTAGATAACAGCAAGGCAAAGGTGCGGTTTGATGAAGCCCAGTTGAGGTATCCCTGGGCACCATCACAGGCTGGGGTGCTTGCAGTGGAAACTCATTTTCACTGCAATTTGATATAAGCAGGCACTTTCCAACCTCTCTGGAACTAGGACTGTAAATAGCTATTGGGTGACATTTATTCTCCCACTGACAGCTCATGCAGAAGTGCAGCCTGGGTGCTCTCCCCTGGTTTGCCCAGTTTGGCCTCATTAAAACCAGTTATCATTGCATCGACCTTCTTGACCCACTCAAGTACTAAGCTTTTCCTTTTTGACTGAAGGAAACGGACCCTAAAAGACAGTCCCTGCAACAATCTGCTAACTCGTTTCCAGAAAAACAGCTTGAATTCAGTCGCAGCAGAGGCTAGGAAAACCCATCATGAGCCTTGGGTTACTACTACTGCTCCAGACTCCAATGAGCAGAGACCTCCTGAGTCAGGGATAATCTTCTACTTAAACCTTAAAGGTTGTGTGTAGTAAAAAAAATACCTTAGGTAGATTCTTTTTCTTTCATGCTCACTCGAACATCCTACGAGCATCTCTCCTCCCCCAGCTCCATCTCATCACCTTTTTATTTTCATCAATACTGACAGTCTGCTCTGAAGCAAACCTGTCCCCTCAGAGCTCCCCTTTCAACTTTCCATGGCTTTGCATTTGATTTGGATATTTTTTGCCTGTCATGCTACCTGCTATGACTCCAGCAGTGTAGGCAGGATGTGACAGAGAAAGCGCTTAACTGAAGGAAAACCACAATGCTGCCAGGGCATGCACAACCCTGACACTGTAGCATGTCCTTCCCACCACTGATGTGCTCTTTGTGGTGCAATGATGCTCCTTTATTCTTCCCTCAGTGAAGGATTTGCAGTCCCAATTCAGCAGG
>NW_010523921.1:142140-156960 GCF_000687285.1 Phaethon lepturus
GAAAGCAGAAAGGATCCGCAGACTGAGGATAAGTGAAATGAGTTTATCTTAGACTTTGTCTCAATATTTGTGGCAAGACAGCGATATGGATTTCATTTTTCCCAACTTATGTACAAGCTGGAGAGTAACATGAACACTGTTACTTGCTATAAAAACTGGTTTGCACTTCTGCAGTGGCTTCAAGTAGAAGCTGTCCGAGCACTCAACAGGAAATCTTAAAAGATATCTTTCTTCCTAAATGTTTGCAGAAATTTGACTCAAAAACATATGAAGGAAACCTCACCTTAAGCCCCCAGACTGAGTCATTCTAAACAGCGTGAAAGAAATCACCAGAGACTATTTCTGGAGGACTATTTTTTTAAGTGTGAAAATCCTATGAGTTTTTCAATCATCAACATCTACTAGGAAACAAGCTTTTTAAAAAAAAAGTTTGTTATCTTTCAGCCTTTCTTTAACCAACGAACTAAATAAACATTTGAATTTTTTTTCATCCCTCCAGATCACTCTTTCTATAAATCAAATTTGTGAGCTGAGCCCTTTTGCCTAATTCCAGAACATGTAAACTGAAATAAAAGATGCCAAGATTTAAGACAAAGATTTATAAAGTGGGTTGCCAAAAACATAACTTATCTCCTGACCAGCATCTAAACGAGACAGTTCTCTAGTTCTCTGACACAGAGCATGCTTAAAGATTTATTCCAGGGTTTTCTCATTCCTCTCTTAAATCCCCCTGCTCTTCCAGAAGTTGTAGAGAATAGGAGTTATAGAGAACCAGACTTTGAATTTAAGGTACCTACCCTTCCTGTATGGTGTTTCCCATGTTGGCACCTCCAGAGCACAATTCATAGTGAAGATGACCAGGCTCAACATATAGCAATGACATTGACGGTTAGGGAGGCAAGAGTGGCTACCCTCATAATGTGAGATGCGAAATGGGACTCACCCAGGCTGCAGCTCCTTTGTACCTCTCTGTCTTGCTTACCAGAAAGAGACAGGGATGTTGCAAGGAGGAAAGCATTAGAGATTTTGTGGGGCTTCCTAATAAAACCAGCCAAGCAAGGACAGGACATGAGTGCAGCAGCTCTCACTGATGGTTCAAGCGCTGTGAAAATCAGAAGACTTTTCCTCAACTTTCCAACATTTAGCTAAATCTGCATGAATTCCTTGACCTGCTTAAATGTATGTGCAGCTCGAATGGTAGCATCACGATGAGAGGTCAGGAGACATGGCCACTCTAATGAAGTGCAGGCCGTCCCATTGACCAACTCAGCTTGACTTGCTGTTTGAAGACAGACAGGCAAGTGACAGCCCCCCTTGGCAACGTGCTCACGGTTTACCAGTCTGGAATAAGCTGTGGCGAGGTCTCTCCCATAGCAATTATGGCACGATCAAGAGGAATCTTAGCCTGTTTCTACTTTAAAGGATCATCCTGTAAGTTCAAGACCAAATTAAGTGCTTTGCAATGGAGGAGATTCTCAGCCAATGCAGTGTTGCTCTTCTTCAAGGTAAATATTGGGTTAAGATATGACACTCCAATAAAAAAATGACCTGTCCTGCTACTAGAAAGATACTGCTGTTCTTATGCAAAGCTGGAGAGGGCTTCATCATGCAAAAACTTCATGATCTGGCTCTTGCTTATTCAATGTGCTGGAGTTTGTGCTGGAAATGTGCTTCTCGCCCATAAATATTGAGGGGCATCTGCAGAAGCAGGAAAGGTTGTGTGGGAGCCCTGTACCTTAGCTCTGTAGGAAGGGACAAAGAGGGACCAGAAAGCTTTGTTTTCACATGGAGGCATATTTAATGGTTAGAATGCAACAAAAAGGAAAAGCTAAATTTGTAAGACACCAATAATTTAAGACCTTTCCATAACAGAAACCCTACTTAGGCCTGGTGGATGTAAAGTGGTGGTACCTCTGACCTCAGCTTCTCATTGTTCTCCACAATTTCACTTTCCTATGTTAAAAGGTCTGGATAAAAGAAATAAAGGCACCTAGATTACAGAAAGTCCAGTGCATAGTAAAACCAGTGGAAAGATCTCTACCAGCTGCAGCAGGTTTTGGACCTCAGGCACATATTGTAACAGGAGTTCAACTAACTTACGGCATGTGCAATGTTTTCCGATGTACTCGTCCTATGTAAAAAGGGTGGATACCATCATGAAAGTACCCTGATACAGTCAGCCAGAAAAGAAAAATAAAAAAGATCAGGAAAGTGAGATTTCTTAATGAGAAATGTGACAGGATGTGAGGGGGACAAATACAAGTCTTTGTCAGGAACAAAATCTCTGCATAGATAGGTTTCACCTGAGCAATTATCCAGAGCTTTGAAAATGCTTTGAATTTGCTTTCCATTGGTCTGTAACAATGGCATTTTCTCCTTATTTTTATAACCTCTGCATAACTGAGGCTGTGAGCATTTATATATTATCCCATGCTAAAAAAAAAGTAACCACGAAGTCTGATGGCATTTAAAAATGTTACATATTCTCCAAACTAAAATGTCTTTTTCAGTACAAGACTTATGTCCACTAAATGGCTGTTAATCCTGACTAGCCACAAGACAGCTGTTCCCAAGTCAAGCAAACACTGCTGTTTTGTAGAAAGCTTGCAGCCAGGACATGTCAGCAACGGGCAAAACAAAAGCAAAGCCTCGAAACAGATGTTGTAATGTCTTATCTCGTGATTGTGTCTGTAGAAAGGCGAGGTCAAGGCAAAAATCAGCTCTTAGCTCTACAGAGAAGAATGATGAGGTGCTGTGTAGATCTGTATTTGAATTTCATCCTGCCACTATAGGTATCTGGACTTTAGCTGGTAGGATAGGCTCACAGAGCAACATGCAACTGAGGAGGTACCACTATTCAACTGGAAATTAGCAGTCCTTAACAGAGAGGTGCACGCTCCTTGAGCAGTGGTTTACCAAGCAAGGATGGACGGTCAGATAACAGCTTTGTAGGGAAAACAACTTTGGGTACTATTTCCTCAGAAAGAGTCTCATGGCCTGGAAGAATGGCCATCCACTTCAGACTGGATCAGAGCAGCCAACACAAATGTCTGGGGGCTGCACACATCTAAGGGTTGAAGCTGGGTTTACCACCATGGCAACACATGCTTCCTTCTCATGTTTCAGATGCCAGCTTTCCTACTGTGGTCAAGGGAAGGTTATCCTCTGAAAACTACGGGGCAGGCTTCTTTCCTTTGAATTTCCAGAGAAAAGGTTCCACCGCTCTAAGAGCTGCAGCAGGAAGTGCTGGTGGCTGGGAAGAGTCCCAGGGGGAGGTGTTAATGAAGGAAGGTCATTAGGAGACACCATGGAGTGGCCTGACTCAAGTGAGTATCATGGTGACTGTCCCGTAACTGGAAGAAAAATTTCTCTTAAAAAAAGGCACCTTAACTCTAGTACTGATCTTCTAAGAGAGATAAATGAGAGTCTGGGCTTTAAGGTCTTCATGTCACATGGCTGAATTTTGTTGTAGGAGAGGCCATATTGTCCGTGAATGGGAAGGACTGACATCATATCTGAAAGTTCACCAGTGTTGCTGGTCACAGCAAGACTGAAACCAAGGGGCCCTTTGTATCACCCAGACAAGAGTAATACAGTATAGTAAATTAAAAACTAAGGAAAGATGACACAGAAAGAAGTCCCATGGGTCCCTTTGCATTTAAAAAGATCTTTAAGATCAAATGTAGGTATCTATTTTAGACTGAACTAAATTGTTCTCCAGGCTTCATTGAATATGTTGACTAGCTCCTCAGGGTTTGATTTATCTGACCAGCAGTAGTCATTTAATGTCATTCCTGATGTCCCAGGATACATTCTTGGAGGGGCGGTGGATACGGTACCAGACTTGTGAGAGCCCTACACAATTCTGAAAAGACAACTAGAGGCCACACTGATTATCCAAGAGCATCTGTTAAGAACTTTGACATGTGGCTAGGTGCTCACAACAAGGGTCTGACTATTTTTCTTGACTTTTTTCTTTGACTGCTTTGAATCACGAGGACAAGCCTGCCTGCTTCCTCTGCAAGCAAGGTCTCTCTGCAGGCCTTCTCAGCCTGGAGACATGTCTCTCCTCTGGCTATGCCAGTGACACCTTACATTATTACCCAGAGTCCCCCTTGGACATCTGCCAAGACATGTATTTCCCCTGGAAGTTACAGTTCAGTGGCTCATCTGAATGATCCCTCTGTTATTGAGTTTCAACCAGTGGCCGTTTGCTAATGAAAATATCCATCCTCATCTATGTGGAGGTGTAAGGAGCACTTGCACGAGCACTTAGAAAGTCTCAGAGACGTACCACAACCCTGACGCAGCCAGAAAACATAGCACTTCCCCAGCCTTGGGTGAGTGGTCCATCCACCCACCCTTCTCCACCCTGCTGTGTGCACTACCTCAAGCGCTTGTGTTACCATCAGCCAGGTAGTACCTGCTCTAGCGATGGAGCACCTGGAGACCTGGTGATAACTGGACTGTCACACAAATCCAACTGACACATCATCTATCCCAGGAGGTCTTATGCAACTGGAAGGTGAGAATTCACTGGAACTTTTGCAAGCAAGGAACTATTAATTATTTCTTATCTTACTGCACTATAAACAGATGGTGATGAATAAACAGACTCCTCATTTAAACTTCATTAACGTTTTTCCAGCTTGACTTTTAATTTCCATATGTTCACTGCTTCTTCTCCCATCAAACACGCCTTGACTTCTTCAAGGGTGACTGACAAAGAGCCCCAAGCTCCAAATTTGACTTTTCAAGCCAGCCTCTATTCTAGGCCTGTGGAACAGCAAAAGCAGTTTACAGACAATAAATAACATGGGTGATTTCCCACCTGGATTTGTTTGCATGTGACGATGCTGGTGATGAGCTTGCAGGACTCAGCTCTATAGCCCACAGGAAGTGTGAAGCATGTACAAGTTAAGCAGATATGAACAGGTCTTGGGAAGGGGATTGGCACTATTTTTTTTTCATATTTTCCACTTTTCTGACCTTTTGATCAGGTTTCAAATGCTGCTTGCAAGACAGACAGGTCTAGATTGCAAATACAAAGTTCAGTGCTGAAGTACTTCAGGTATCAGAAGCAGCTTGACTGTAGCAGCTCCTTGATGGCTATTGGCAATTTCCGCTGACACTTAGAAAATCATCTCAGCTGTCTCCACACTACTGAACTGTGGGGAACAGACTAAATGCTGGTCTGACCCTGTGAGATGCTGACAGACTCCAGCTGTGAAGTTCTAAGCTCGTTTCACTTACACTTAACTTCTGCAGAGTTTTGTATCCAAATCAAGCTGAAGGTCTTCCCTTCAGGAAGGTAAAAAAAAGTCCTGAAAAACCACAAAGTGACAGGAGTTCAACAAAGGGAAATGCAAAGTCTTACATTTGGGAAGCAACAATGCCATGCACCCATATGGGCTGGAGAGTAGCGTTGCAGAGAAGGACCTGCAGGTCCTGGTGGACGCCAAGTTGAACATGAGCCAGCAATGTGCTCTTGCCACAAAGAAGGTGAATGGTATCCTGGGCTGAATTAGGAGGAGTGTTGCCAGTAGGTTGAGGGAGGTGACCCTTCCTCTCTGCTTAACACTGGTGAGACTTATCTGGGGTGCTGGGTCCAGGTCTGGGCTCCCCAGTACATGAGAGACATGGCCATACTGGAGAGAGTCCAGCAAAGAGCTGCAAATAAGATTAAGGGACTGGAGCATTTCACATATGAGGAAAGGCTGAGAGAGCTGGGACTGTTCAGCCTAGAGAAGAGAAAGCTCGTGGAGGATCTTATCAATGTCTATAAATATCCGACGGTGTTCAGGGAAAAGCAAAGAAAACAGAGAGGCAGTGGGCACAAACTGAAAAACAGGAAATTCCATTGAAACTTAAGATTTTTTTTTCCCTGTTAACATACTTAAACACTGGAACAGGTTGTCTAAAGAGGTTGTGGAGTCTGTATCCCTGGAGATATTCAAAACCCAACTGGACATGGTGCTGAGCAACCCGATTTGGTTGACCATGCTTTAATCAGGAGTTTGGACTAGATGATATCAGGAGGTCCCTGCCAACTTCTGATTTTGTGATACTAATCCAAGGAACTACGTTAATGCAGAAAAACCGCATCCCACCTGCTCAGGTCATCAGGCTCTGGTGTCAGGAGTCTTCTGCGGTTTAAAGGTGTCCTCTCTGTTCTTGAATATTTTCCCGCATACTCCAACTTCCATGCCATTAAAGTAAATCCCAAAACTGGGCCAGGATTCCTGTGCCTAAGTGCTGCCTGATATTCCCACCACTCTCCATGAAAACTGTTTACTGTATGATGCCATCCCTCCTGCACAGTGGCACGGTCTCCAGAGCTGCTCATCCCACCCAAACACCAGCCACAGTACCTCGTTCAACTGCCATCCCTAAAGGACTCTCCTGCTTCTGAAGGAATATCTGATTGCAGAGCAAACTGATCAGCAATAGTGGGATAAATGGATAATGAGCTGAGCCAAGCGGCCTAGACCTGATTGCTTTTCTTGGCTTTTTAAGAAAAAAGAGAGGGTTACTTTATTTTATTTGGATGCTTCAGGTTAAGCTGAACCGTTTGTAAACTGCAGCCATGGAGAGGTGAAGGTTTCTTAAAAACAAAAACCCCTCTGTGCTCGGGAATCATTACATAAAAAAAAGCAAGTGGCAGTCGGCAAGCAGCAACACAGTGGTGAGACCTGCCTTGCAGCAAGCCAAGCTCAGCCACACCTCACATAGACGGAGATCTGCCACCATCTGTGGGCCTGGAAAGCAAAACCTCCTTCAGCCATCCTCTCCTCCTAACCCTTGGGAGAGCTTCCCTACTGCCGCTCACTGTACTATCAGCTAAGCAGTCCCTGTATCGCATACAGATGAAGAAGTATCTGGCTGAAAAAGTATCTGGGAAGCCTAGTTTTCAGTGGGGTGGGGATTGCATTCTTCACTTTTGAAATATATTTCTAAGCATCATCAAAGTAACGCAGAGGACTGAGGAACTCTATTTATTATAAGCTGCTAAAACTACTAAGTGCCTTGGAGAACCCCAGGTTGTGGAATTGCTTTATTTATTTGTTTTACACTGCAGTGGTGGGAGATGCCACCAGAGAAGCAAAGAGAGAGAAGACAGCCCAAGCAGCCGCTCGGCAGGTCGCAGCCTGCTATCGCAGCGGCTGCTGGCAGCGTGCAAACTCCTTTCTGCAAAGCAATTCTCAAAAACTTCTCCTCGTGCTTGTCCAGCAGGGCAGCAGAGAGACCTCTCCCTGAAGGCGTTCCAGTCCTGGGACTGACTTGGCTGAGCTGATCCTGCGGTCGCCCAGGCAGGACTCCCACAGCCACTGGCGGCAGAAAATTTGGGATGACCTGGGAACCTTTTGAACGATGCAGCTGAACCCCCACAGCGGACCTGCTGCTGGTTGCTCACAGCACACTGACCTTGCCGACAGCAGTGCTGCAGAGTCGCTCGTGGTGTAACTGCACCGAGGTGCTGCTGAGCTAATGTCCCAGCCGTTCTGGACGACGGAGCACTGTCAGGACCGGAGCTCCTGCCTGTTGCACCATCGCATTGCTTGGCACTGGCATACAGGGCAACGCGGCTTTGTATGTGTTAGATATAACCTGAGCATCCCCAAGGATATATATTCCCTAAGCAGCTCCTGGGAAAACATCATCCACAAAAATCTGCGCCCACACTGCAGATTGATGTACGATACTATGTGCAGATTTATTTGGGAGAAAAGAGGTGGAGAAGGAGAAGAGGCAAACTAACCTGGATGACATGAATTTTCTTTTGGGGTGTTATTTCTACCCAGATACATAGTAGCTTCCTGTGGATTTAAATTGCGAGCATTGCCAAAATACTGCATTTCCTATTCCTCTGTCTCCCCGGAGTACTTTTATACGTCCCAATCGCAAAATAGCTGGACACTTTGCAATTTGTTTGTCCTTACCTTACCCCTGCTAGGTAGGAAAATATTTGTATTTCTGATTTAAAGGCGGAAAACTAAGGCCAAGAGACCCAAGAGTCACCTTAACTACAGCAACAGCACCGCTGTAGTTGCAGTGATCTATGGGTGTCAAGTGAGGCAAAGTTTGCACGGAGACCAACTGTGAGACTAGCATGGAGTGGGATTAAAACATACTTAGGGCAGGAGATTAAGGCATCCACAGCTAATCATTCACATTTGCATGACATCATTACAAGCAGACATGATCTGGGTCATTCACAGTATTTTATCTAGTGCATCCCAGCCCTGCCTGCCTTGAGAACGGCCCATTTTCTGCAAGGAAAGCCAGACTCCTTAAGCATAAAAAAACCTTCAAATTTCAGTAGTCCAACACTCAGGTACATCGGTGTGTGAGGCAATCCCGCAGCACTTTCTCCTTGGCTGTGTGATAAGGGGAGGAATAATCAAAACTCATGTTCCGACATGTCAAAACCCAGAAAAAAGTTTTCTATATCACTTCATAGAAGTGGTGCAAGCAACCTCATTGACTTGCGTTTTAGGTCCTTTAGGAACACAGTCTGCATTGGGATTGAGACAAGGCATTTTGTCCATCTCCTCCCGCATTGAGCGGGGAAGAATCCTGCCACTTGCACAGTAGCAGGCTTTTCAGAAGGTTTTTTTAACAATCCCTCAAATTATATTGTAAGGACTCTTTGAGTGCCAAAGGGCTGGAAAGGTCATCTAACATATACCCAAGCGAAAGTTTAGCTTGCTGAAATGCAATTCTGTATGTGAATGAACAGATTCATCACTCCTAACGATGGAATTGGGACTTTACTTCATTTGGCCAAATCCTCTTCAAGCCAGTGAACGCCAAGACAGGAATCATCGGTGAAGTGTGGTTATTTCCAACACAGCTGAGCTGCTCACTAAGAATCCCCTCACAGTAAATGAAGATCTCGTCAGCCGGCAGGACAATCTGAACATAGTTCATCACATACTGAAAGAGATGCCTACACTTGGCCAGAATACATTAGAGCTACCTAAAATCAGGTGAAAGAAGTCCCTCACCAAAAGTCAACCCCATGCAGTGGCATGGAAAGTCAACCCCATGGAATGGCATTTTCCCGTGTGAGACAAACTGATCTCAGTCTACCTAGATTGATTTTAGTGGTAACGAATCCACTTCTATATTGAATCACCATTATCACTTTACATCTTTACCAGTTATTTCAGCATCGAGGTAAAAGGATAACAGGGCAGAGGATCAGAAGGGCAGTCCTGCTCATGAAATCCAGTCTTGTGCTACGATATGCAACTGCATCTTACACAACCTTTCATAAACTGGGCAAGCTCTGCCATGAAGTCAATAAAACATTCCTTCCTGCAGACCTCCAGAAAGGCTGTTCAGTATCCTCTGATGGTTACAAATTTCTTTTAAAGTCCAGACTTTGATCTCACAGCCGTTTTATTCTCCTGTGAACACACTGCCAGCTTAAAGTGGTCTTCCCTGCTGTTTTCTCCCCAAGCTGCCTCTTCTTCAGCCCTTCCTGTTTGAAAAGCTGACCTCTTCTCATTAGAGGTGGTCACACTTTTGTGACCCCTGTGTCTCTCCTGTGTCCCTGCTAGAGTCTCCTGAAATGTGGGTAACTTCACTGACACTGAATCACACTCCTAGTAGGGAATAGAGAGACTCCCATCCTGCTAATAATAAACAGCAGTCCTGTGGTCCTGGACTGCTGACACCAGAAACAGCAATGGGCACCTACTACCAGCACTGAAAACACAGAGATTTAATTTGAAAAGAAAGCATCGATTTTATGCACGCATATACACCCACCATAAGGAATGGGTGTTCAAAGACAAGACGGCGTTAAGACAGACATTATTGTTTATCAGTGGAAATCTACCTGCTCCTGCTGAGCCGGTGATCAATCTCAGCACCACCATCAGGTGTTCTTAACAGGTAACTGATCTATCTGGCACATCAAATTACATCTGTGATTAAGCCCCTCTGATCAATACAATTGACAATGGCTTCTAAATGAAGCTTTATTTCCAGATTGTACCGAAACAATGTGTTTCCTTATTTCCACTCATTTAATTAGAAAGGATAACAGATCGGTTGTTAAACCTCAAGTGATTTTCTTTTTGCTGAATGGATGTGGAATGTACAGAATATGACACACCTACCTGTCCATAAATCAAGGTATTTCATTATGGATGGCAGGGAATCTCAATTGCTTTCCATTCTCCTTCTCTGGGGGACTGAACTGTGTTCAAACTACATTTTTCCTGGGAGTTTTACTAGGATTTTTTCTTTCCAGTAACATTCAGATTAAATAGTCATCACCTTCATATGATCTGATATCATGACCTTCATCAGATTTTTCCTGAGAGAAAAAACTTCCCCCTCGCCCCTAACTGTCAAAGTTCAATGTTTTATTTTGCAGCTATACTCAGCTATATTTGTCGAGTTATGAAGCCCCACTCCAGAAAAACCTCTTTTTCAACCTACTTATGCTCACACGCTGTGCCTTGAACATTCCAAGGGAGAAACACATCCCATGTAGGTACTTTGAAGTTATCTGTCCACACCACTTTCAAAACAGACTTCTCCATAAGATGATTCACCCATAGTCACCCATTTGAGAGCCAACACTTTAGAGATGTTGGTTTCTTTCTGTTGATTGCAAGGGCAGCCATGAGTTTCTAGGTAAGTCAAGTATTGAGCTCTTAAATACTTGCTGATGTTTTGGGGCAAATGGATGCCAACTGCTTTCCACACAGTTTGCATTGTAAAATTTAGTAGAGCACATGCTGTGTCCCTACACACACTTGTTCCACACTGATGTCATCAATGACCATTTCTACCCAGGACATACAGACATACACCAATGACATCTGACATTAACTCAGGAATAGCAGGTACTGTCTTCATGGACAAAAAACATCTTATAGTGCTCATAACTGAAATTTCTGAATCGGAACAGTCCTTCAGTTTCTAGCCTAACTGCAAGCAAGACCAAGGGGGAGAGGACGAGAAGACATCCTCTTCCACTTTTTCTTCTTTCAGGAGGTTGGATGCAAATATCAAGCAAGATAAGCATCTTCCCACCCCTTCCCCCAGCAACGTGATCCCTTGTTTTCGGAGCCTGACAGCTTACTACTGGTCCCTACACCTCCTTTACTCACAAAACCAGGATCTGGTACTTGAGAAAGGTACTTGGAGGGGGAGAGGTCCAACTCGATGACTCACTCTTGGGGCTTTGACTGCTGTGGGATGGGATGGGATGGGATGGAATTGGATGGGACGGCACCAAAACCAAAAGCTTTCTCCCTCTGCCACACTGATTTCTACAATTTAAGACTGACCATGTGTGGCTGGGTCAAAATTTCGCAATAGCATAGACTCTTTCAACATCACACAGCTGTGCCCTATCTCACAGGTTGGTCTGCAGCTCCTCTGCTCACAGCGACATCCCACAGCCTCTCTCCTGCTCTGAAACCCCATGTGCCCAACGGATAGTGTGCCATGCCTGCTCCTCGAGGGAGGCACAGCCTCAGTGCTGCTGCCTGAGGCCAGGATGGAGAAACCTTGGGAGGCTGGACAGCAAAGGTGGCATCATTGACCTGGCCCTGCTCTCCTGATCACTGAAGAAGGGAGTGGGTTAAAGGGGCTGGAGAGCCTTCCAGGAGGACAGCCCAGTGTGGTGGGTGCTCCATGTCACGTGAACAAGGAGAAGGTCTCAGCCACCTGGCCCAACTTCACAGATACCTTGCAGTCTCAGAGCACACCCTTCCTTCCTCTGCTTTGCCACCAGGACAGGAGCAATTTTGGCATGGGGATGGGAGGACAGTTCAACAGAGAAGGTTGCCATGACTTCCCCTGAAGCAAATCAAAGCCTATGAGAACTTCAGGCTTTCATATCCCAGGGAAAAATTGGTTAAGACACTTCCAGTTCAGAGAGATAGATGACTGACTGTGATTAAACACACAAAGACACCTAGGCTAAGCTTACCCAGCTGCAAGGCAGTGAGTGATCCCCAGAAAGCTATTCAAACTCTTAGTCGATTGAATCATACTTTGGAAGTACCTATTTCTCTCCCTCCTCATGCAAGAGCTCAACATCAGCTGGAGTGACTGCCCGGCTCCAGCAGCAGAAGGGGTGAGAAATGGCACGGACGAGGCAGATGTGAGGGTGGGTGATGTTGGCTTGCAGGCCAGGGATAGAAGAGCGTGTCCCCATACCTGAAGTCTGGTTATCCCAAATAAGTTCTGCCAGGCACTGGCTCCGCTCCTCTTCAATCTCCTGCATGATGCTGCACTCTGGACGTGTGCTGGATGCCTGCAGAAAGGGCAGAGAAGAGTGTGAGCAAACCCCATCTATCCTCAGAGAAGCATTCCTGGGCATTCATTCTATGATTCTATGATTCATGGCCATCTGAGCTCCCCTGGGCCACTGCACAATGGGGATCTTATTTTGTGTTTGCTTGAGAGAAGGGAGTGTAACCCAGAGCCTGATGGAAAAACAGCATTTCCCTCTATGCTTTCATTAAAAAAAAAAAAAAAAAAGTAACCTGTTTTGTTTCTGATGATCAGGAGCAATACTGCTTCTTCATGGTCCAGGAACCCTGCCTGACTAACCTAACACCAACAGCTATCTAGGGCAGGAAGATGGCAGTTTTAATATTCATGCCAAGAGCAGTGGGATCTGTGCTTACATGGTTTATTCCCTCTGTTCTCACATGGCCTGCCTCCTGGCTCATGCTAATTCAAAACAAACCAAAACCCAAATCAAATAAGAACAAAATATCTGATGCAGATTAGGAGATCAAGGAACTAAAAAGCAGGAAATTCCCAATGACAAGACTTTTTCCCCCAAGTGGTTTCTCCTCGGTCAGACCTAATTATATTGTGTTTGTAATACAACAGTGCCTACAAATGTTCAGGTAATTAATCGTGGAGTCCTTACAACTTGTAATTCATGAACTGCCTTAATCATAAAATGCGCAAATGACAATTTTTACTCCAAAAAAGGAAACAGGAGCTGGACAATGCGTCACATAACACAGTGTTTCCTTGTCACCAACACGCTCTCAACTTGGAGAGAACACCTTCCTTCATTGCTATGGCAATTGCAAGCAGAAATTGAGGTCCCATTATGCACAGTGCTGCACAAACCCACATCTCTTTCAAAGAGATTGGAAACAGAATTCAGTGGGGAGAAACCTATACAGAAACTCAGCTGCAAAGAGGGGAGTGATGTGAAGAAAACAGAAGTGTCTGCTTGGGTTTATACTGTCACCGTTAAATGTGATGCAGGAAAAACCATGAGTTGGGTGATCTTCAGGGACAGATTTTGAGGACAGAGGATGAGCCTTTGCCTGTAAGAAGTCATTGATTCAGTGTTCACTCTTGCTGGATGTTGGACAAAGCATGTGTTTTCATCAGAAATAGGCACAGAAAGGAAAATAAAAAACATCTTTTCATGTCTTGTTTCAAGATGAGTGAGCTACTTCTCTATCCATATAATTGCCAGACAAGTTTGTAAGACAGAAGGCCCAGAAACCCTTTGGAGGAACAATTGCTTGATGTAAATCGCCCTTTGGATTACAATTATAAAATAATTTAGCACATTAAATTTATTCTCACCATCTCTTATTAACCCAACCTGCTCTCTTCCCTGTTTCACCCATGTCTTGTTCAGACTGTGATTTTCTTTAGGTTGGGAATGGGCCTTGAGTAGTGGCGTATAAACAATTATGCATTTTTCTAGTCAAATTAAAAATAAAAAAACAAACATGAGAAGGGGGAGGGAATTATTTGAGGTTGTCTTCGTACTCAAAAGTTTCTTTTTCCCAAAGGGAAACAGATCTTAAAAAATTTTATCTTGGCTCATCTAAAATATCATAGATTCATTTTGTTTTGATTTACAGTGCTTCTTGCCTTTTTATTTTAACCTTAAAAAAGCATGAGGGGAAGCGTGAGAGATTTGCAGAACACTCACTGCAAAAATAAAGATTGAAATGTTTTCAAAACATTCTGACTTTTTCAAAGGAAAGTTTTAAGTCTCTGGACTTAAACTATTGCCAAATTCATCTCACATCTATAAATAACTCAAGTTTTCACTTTATAAATTAATTCATACAGTTCTAACTTTGATCAGGGTTGGCAAAGCATTGTGTACTTCTACAACGTATTTAAAAATTTTTTTATGCAGTAAATTCTACCAAACCCATTAGCAAGTACGTCACTGCTACATCTTTCCTTCACTAAAAATGCATGCCTAAATCGGTTGGTTACATATTTACTTTTGACTAAATGTTTTATCACCTTTCAAATAAAAATGAGGCTGATTCATTGTTAGTATTCTGAAAAGTGGTCTTGTGATAGATTCAGGAAAACTTAATTACAGATGTAATTTTAAAAATATCATATTTTTTTCATACAGTTTAAGAGGAAAGATATCTATGTCAGGCAAACCACTGGAAAAAGAGTGTCCAATAGTTAAAGCATCAAAATACAGGTAATATTGGCTTTTCTAGTGTTGTTGCTGACTTGCTGTGAATTTTTAAGCAAGGTGTGTGGCTCCATTGGCTGAAGGAGTATTTGGGTGCCCGATCCCCACTGATTTCAAGCAGCGCCATACACTGAGGTGAGATTTAGTCTCCCAAATAGAGGTATGTAGCCTCAGCAGACATATCCTAGGGTAACCCTCTTTGCCATCAGCTTTCACTCCAGGAGGCACAGGCATGTATAAATTGTATGTTGGACCTGCCAACCCCAAAACAGCTAACTCATGTATATTAAGCTCTCTAAAACAGTACTAGATACTAAAAGCAAACACAAAGTAAGTTTGCAGATGACACCAAGCTGGGT
>NW_010523922.1:0-4475 GCF_000687285.1 Phaethon lepturus
GATCTTAAAGGTCTTTTCTAACGTTAATGATCCTGTGATTCTGTGATACACCACTGGTCTAGAGCACTTAGTGATGTCCCAAATTTCCTTCTCCCCATGGCCTGCTCACTTCAGAAGTTACTTTTGTCATCCAGAAGGATTAGTTATTGTCAGGCTCCTCTGCATATGTTGAGCCCTGACATGGTGCCACTTTGGCATAGGAGTTGCTGTTGCCTCAGCGAAGATCTCATTTCTCCGGCTGCAAAGAGCAGACTCGTACAGGGATGAGCCAACAGAGTAAAGACCCAGGGCCAGATAACAAAACAGATTAATGCCAAGTTCTGGCATTTACTGAATCCTAATACTGCAGTGCCCAAAACCTTGTGGCTTATGACCACCAGAATTTGAACATTCAGCTCCTTCAAAAGTACAATTCTTCAAAGAGGGCCCCCTCAATTGTGACCTGGTCCCAGAAACAGTGAGAGCCCAACCGTATCTACTTAGGGCCATTTTAGCCACCAAGTACACCCCAGGTATCTGCATAGAGCTACACAGGACTCACCTGAGCTCTCCTCGGAGAGCAGCTGAAGGGATGGTAGAATGCCTAATGGTACCAGATGCTGGCATTTATGTGACTGAATTACCCTCTACCTTTCTCTCCTATAGAATTGCAGAAAGAATATTTAAAGTTAAAAAACAGTTTGTTTGGGTCAGCCCAAAGGTGTGCTGGCTCAATCTCTTAAGCCCTACTGTGTCCCACAGCCCAGGTGTATGCACCGGGCATGCCTGTAGAGTTATCCTTCCCCATCCTCCCTCCAGCAACTAGCCATTTCCCAGCTTCCTGACCTGGAAGTCACACCTATAGAGCTATTCTCCATGAGTTTCTCTAGCCCCTCTTTGAACCCATTAACACACTTAGCCCTTGTGAAAATCTCACATTAACAAATACCACAAGCTCTGACTTGTCATATCCTGCAGGTGACATCTGGGGTTGTGAGCAGCCATTCAGACTTTGGGGCATCCTCACTGATGAATGAGGACTGGAAGGCAAGAGGTAATGCGGTGGGCAAAGTTCAGCAAGAGTGTCTCTGCCAACAGGCTCGCCAACCTTGTGACGAGGGCTTTAACCCATTTGCTGGGATTCATGACCAAACCCTGAGGCCAAGGAGAGGCATGGGGTGGCCCTAACAGCTTCCAGCTTCCGGCTTTTGGATTTTTGTTTTCCACTATCATCCTCCAGCATCCAGCCTGGGCATGCTCTTCATTACTGGAGGAAGCAGACCACTGAGACAGAAGACTCCAGCTAGGGCTTGTGAACTTCTGTGGCTTTGTAAGCGTTAACTAGGAGAAACTGCCAAACTCCACTTTCTCTGGGGTTTGGCAGCAAAACTGGTGCTTTTCAGATATCAGTGAGACCCAAATAACAGGCTCAGATGCTGCAGCTCTTGTAGCTCAGAGCTCACTTCCATTTTAGCAAAAATCACATCTTTATGACTCTTTTGCTTTGAGGTGATGGAGGGGAGAAAGTCTGCTGGCAGGTGAGGAGACTCATATCATGGACTTTTCCTTTCAAAGGCAATCCTGTAAATTAAGGCAAAAACACATTTGAAATTTCTGGTGAAAAAGCCTTCTGCAACACAGTTTCAGGTAAATCATAATGTTCAGTCCTGATAAACCCAAAGTGCTTTGGCTCTGGCATGGATCTTACTGCACATTACCAGCCATCCATTGTTGAAATGATGAAACACAAAGATGCTTCTCTTTCCCCTTTAGCTTTTGATATGCAAAATTAAAAACAAAACATCTACCCCAGTTTTAAAATTTTGGATTTTTTTCATGCTTCTTAACATGGAATGAAATACAGGGAATTCCTTTTCAGTAGCTGCACAGGATCCCCATCCTTCAGTCTCCTATCTCCAATGTGGCAGTTTGGAAATCAAATTAGAGTTGTCTTTCTATCCTATTCTGTCTCTTTCTGTTACGATGGCATTAAAGGCTTCAGCCAAATGGATCTTTCTTTAACAGTACTTTTTAAAAAAGAATTCACATGAAGGAATTAATGTAAAACAAATTCCATCTGCTTACTACCTCCTGTGTATTACAAACCACTGAAATGAAATCATAGTGCTGAGAGGATTATTTTACAACCAAGATTTTCTCATGCTTTTGACACAAATGATTGTTTGACAGCATAGTAGGAAAGGTCCTGAAATATGTGTTTGTGCACCGAAAGCTTAATTTTGCGCAGGATTATATGGAAGGTTTAAAAAAAACAAAACAAGAGCTGTTCCTGATCTCTAAAACGTCCAAAATCTGCATAATCTCTTTCATCAGTGAACATTCAAGAAAAAGTGTGGGCTTGCGGAAGATGAACTGTACCATAAAAATTTAAAGAAGGACTTAAGACAATAGCATGCCTCATTCGCTGAGTGGCAGGCAAGAAACACTGGGAAGCGCAGCAGTGTAGACCTGTAACCTGGCGTTGCTGTCAACAGGCCACCAGCTTTGTAGTGAGTTTGCAGAGCTTCAGGATGAGGGCCCGCCAGGCTTGCTTCGTCTGAACTTTTCTTGATCTCCCTGTAGCTTTCTTTTATTTCTTCCTGTGACAGCAATTTCTCTAACTGCTGAGAGTTAGACCAGCTGCCTATAATAATTTGTTTTGATTTTGTTTATATTTGCATGGTGCAGTTTTATATAGAGAGCAGGTACAAGTAGGAATTCTATGCATAGTGAGATGTTTATGGCTAACACAACATAGGGTCAAGAAATACTGGTACAATTGCAGAGGCCTTGAGAAGTGGGAACACAGGAGCTGTACAGGCATGAAATGATAAAAGCTGGGGCACAGGCTTGTCAGTGGAGACCCCACAGATACCCATCAATAGTCAGCTAGAGAAATGCAGACCTGGAGCTGGGCAAAACTGGATTGAGGGGTAGCAAAGAGAACAAAGAAATAGCCTCTAACATATATGAAATACACTACATACAGTACATTCAGCTGTAACACGAGCTGCAGACCAGTGGAAAAAGAGAACAGTGTAATTGCATATTAGGAAACACAGACAAGTGACCTCAGGTAGATCCTAAAGCAACAACAGCGTGATAATATTCCTAACAAAGGATACCAGCAGATGAAGATTTACAGTGTTAAATCATTCTGCAGACTGAAGATGCTAACTTTAACACCCAGAGGAACAACAGAAGGGAACAACAAAATTCCCAGAAAATGGATAAAAACTCGGAGGTGTGTATTATCATTTTAATTGTATTACTATTGACATTTTTCCCTGTATTGAAGTATTTTAACTATATTGTTATTATTCTTTCTTTCTCTATAACAATTATATTTGGGCTAGCAATAAAATAGACTCTTCAGATTTCAATTAATAATAAAATCTTGGCTTTACTTACATGTAAGATGTTCTTTCTTTTTGCCCATAAACAAGACCTTGAGCATAACAGAAGGGAGGAAAGATGAGCATAGGGGCTTCTTCAAATTCATCTCCTAGCAAAGGGCCAAAAAGCACTCTGTAACATCACTCCTGCTCTTTCTGAGGTACGTTATGCATGTTGCCAGCTGTGAACTGCATTGACAGGAAGTTTTACTATTATGTTCTGTGTGGTTATTTTCACATCCAGAGTTGAGATCTGTCCCAGCAGTGAGATTGCTTTGCCCCTTTCCGAGTATTGCCCTTGGAACGGCATGGTGAGTTTTTTCTTAGCTGGGAAGTTAGGGCAGGTGATGCCACTCTCCATACTGGCTGCAGGGTAGGTCTTTGTCTTTTTGTCTTTGTCTTTGCCTTCATCTTTGCCTTCGTCTTTGTCTTTTTGTCTTTGTGTACACCACTCACTGGACCCTTGATCCCTGTTTAGCATATAATCAAGAATGATTTTAAATAGAGGTGAAAGTATGTGTTGGTTATGCCCAGCAAATCTGACACCAGTTATTCAGATCTTCCAGCAAAGATCCTCCTGTCCAGCTTGTGAGGAAATATGCCCCAGCTGTGACAGGCTCTTTCCTTCACACCAGCAAGCTTTGTTCTCCTTCTGTCTGCCCTCTAGTTTACCAACTGCTGGGAAAAAAAAAAATCTATGTTAACCTCACCCAAAATGCACACAAGCTTTTCACCCATCACCCAGGTGCTCTTGTCCAGCTGCAGGTTAGGTGGGACTGCCACCAGGAGCAGGACAGCACAGCTCCCAGGCAATCACTCACAACCACACCTTGCACAGTGCAGTAGAGATCTACACGGCTTGTGTAGGAAGGGACCGAGGAGTGTTGTATGGTGGCACAGTTCTGCAGGCACACACTGGAGAGGACATCCAACAAGGAAACACAGAGAAATAGGTACACCAAAAGCTGCAGAAATGGCAGCAGGATTCCCATAACTTTTCTAGCTCCACAGACCAAGTTACAATGTGTTACAGACCCTCCTTTGTTTCGAGACCTTCTCTACTAGTCAAGTCATAATTTCAGTCCCTAGCAAAGTTCCTGC
>NW_010523922.1:4506-37239 GCF_000687285.1 Phaethon lepturus
CATCTAACATGTGCAGTTACACCTGAGGTAATAGGGGTGAAGAATCCAGTATCCATACTTCTCCCTGAAGGTAGTCACCTCGGCTGCGACCATTTACACTGGCTAGTGTTTTTACTCTGCGTCTTACTGTGTAGTTCCACTATGGACACCGATGTTGATGAGGACCCTGCCACAGTACAAAACACTAGCAGGAATCAGAAAGCAGTCATTTACACAGCATCAAGGTTAGGATACTGGAATAAGTCAGCATTTAAATGTTTGTAAACTAGTTTTTCTGCCCGAAGACTTGTCCTTTTTAAAACCAAGTTGGTCAAATAAATCTCAAACAGATTTATTGCTAGTGGGAAATGTAGCTCAGCCGTATGAAAAAACAACCAGAGTACAAATACTCCCATGTTTCTGATACACCATTCCTGCATTTAAGGCCAGATAATGCTAACAAGAATTTGTCAACATTATCTACCCAGAAATTGCATAATCTGGCATGTTTGTTATCTACAGGAGGAAGTCACTATCTTCTGATGGATGAAACCTCACACGCTTTTGCACAAACAGTCATATGATCCGGATGTCACCAAAGATGGCTGTTTTGATGACGCCAAAGGAAAAAAACCAACCCAAACCAGCTCATGTAGTAACAACAAAAAGTAACAACAAAAAGTAACAAAACATTCTCAATAGAATACTACAAGAATAGTGTGAATACTAATTATACTACTACTGTAAATACTACGTAAGCTGTAGTAACTGCGCGTTTCATCCACCACCAGTTGCCTCTGCCAAGGACAGAGGCTGTAGGGCTACGCTGCTGTCCATGGCGTGTTACCCACCGCAGCTTCCTTGACTGCAAGAGGCTCTGCGGAGCGGCACCTTCAGCGAGCATGTCCAGAGGCTCTGCGGAGCGGCACCTTCAGTGAGCATGTCCAGCTCTTCCTCTGACGCTGCCTGGTGTTGCTCCCTGCCCGCACTGCCTGACCTGGCACAGCCCCGTCCTGCCATCACCAAGATGGCACGTAACGTCAAGAAAGAAGGTGGGAGCAGAGTCCCAAGACTGCCTCAGCTGTCTTCATTGTTTTCAGCAATGTTTTGACACAAATGTCAGGTAAACACTCCTAAAAACTAAACACTATCACCCCAGTGCCTGGTTGCCTATAAGGAACTAGACCTCCTCTAGCCAAAAGAACAAGAGGGCCCTGGACCTCCTCTGTTTGGGCCCCAAGCTTATCTTGGAGGATTTGTCATTACATAGAACAAATTAGTGCCTGTTTCTCAGTTAGGGACAAAGTGGGTAAATTGGGAGAATGAGGACACAGAGACTTAGTCCCAGCCAGTGGCTCTTTCTGGAAGGTTTGGTGCCTGACATCTAGCTGTGCTCTGACTGTCATTGTCACAACTGGGATCAAAATCAGAATAAACTGTGGACTCTTTGCCTCCTTGAGCCCCAGAGATGTGAAAGAGCAAGTGTTACTCATTCCTAATTTTTGAAGAAAAAGTTAGTTTTAGCCTCTGAAGAGTCTAAAGGGAAAAGAAACAAATGCTGAGTTAAAGGCAGTATGTTAAAAATGTTTTCCCTTTGAAAATATTGGAAATATCATGTGGATTACAATATGAGTAGTCCAATCCCTAGCAAGGTACCAAGTACTTGCGTGGCCAGGACTGCACTGATGAATATAAGAAAGGGTTTGCCAGCAACAGTGACAAGTTTGCGGAGGGCAGGTACAGTCTTGGTAATTTCTGTGTACAGTTCCTTAAGCAGCTTGGATTATCTGCAAAGCCCATCAGCATTCCTCACTAAATACTAGGCTTTAAATAATGAAGTAAGGCTGCAAAAGTAATTTAGTGGAAGTTCTTTCTTCCTTCCCCATGCACGTACAGTTTTTTGCCATGTTATTCCTAGGCAAAGCTAATGCTGCAAAATAAAACAGACTTTAGATAAACACATTCATAGAATTAAATCCTGCAGTTTCAATTACAGGGGTTTCCCTGGTGGATCTTGTGCTTTGAATAAAACACAAAATATTTCTAGGCAAGAAATTCAGGTCAGTGTAGTTTATCACCAACACTTTAATGCAGGTTCCAAGCTGAGGAATGTGGAAACAAAAGGAAGCACAAAATTCAGTGCATCTCTTATTTAGGCAGCGTGACATTTTCTGTCAAGGTTTTGGTTGGGACATTCCTGGTCATCAGTGTCAGAAATCCTCTGTGGGTGGTGTGGGTAAGGCATCAGTCCCCTACCTTAATGTTTAACTCAGAAGTCAGGGAGTGCATTGGAGGAACTCTTGGGTGGTACAAGGTTTCCTTTGCAAAGTTTACAAAGCACTTAAATTCATCAACTCGCTAGCCCTTGGACTTCCCCAGTAGAGAAGTCTCCTGGAAGGAGACAATGTGTTGAGTTAGGACTTCCTGACATCTGGCTCTTCTGAAGTGTCACAGCTTAGATCCAAACTGGAACAAACACTGAACTCCTGCCTGTGCTAAGAGCCCAGTCCAAGTCCTTCACTGTTGCAAGGTAAGGGGATGGGGGAATGGATATCCTCTTCATGAATTCTGCTCTAGTCTTACCCAAATCTTGTTCCAGAGTCAGTGTAAAACCTTGGAGACTACTCTGGGAACAGGCTTGTCAATTGATGAAGAAGATGAAAGTACGGTTACACTGAGCTCAGGGATTTGATGAGTTTGGAGCAATGATGAAGACCAAGCTTCTCATTATGTGGCTGGTGTGGTCAGCTAGCTAGATACTTAAATAGATGCTGCCTACCAGCATAATCTGCTGTCTAGAATTTTTCAAGACTGTCATGGTTTCCTGAGAGGCAGGACTTTGCCTCACTTGAATGATGAGGCTATTTGGCAGCGTTGATAAGGTACCATGATGCTTATCTTAACTCTGGTCTCTTGAAAAGCAACCCATGGTTTCCTGTCATCAACAAGCAAAGCAGCAAGCAGTCCAGAAGAGTAGTGTGCTACGGGATGGGAATCGGCAGCTTTTGAGTGGCACAGTCACACATATAGCTGACAAGGCAGCTGCTGAAACAAGGTACATGCTCTTGTTTAAGCAGATATGCTCTGAAAGTAAGTTAATCTTCAAAGTATGGATTTTGGTGGTAACAAGCATCAAGGATACTTTTTTAATCCAGAGGTATTACTGCATGGTTTTTTTTAATACACTTTGTTAAAAATGAAAAGTTAACCAAATTTGTTAACTTCTAAACCATTAAAATTTAAAGAATTCATCATTTACAGATTGGATGAGGAAGTAGCAATTAAAATGCTCAAAACCAATAGCACCCAGTTAAAGACTCTTGCTTTTTTTCCCATACAAATAGATGTTCAGCACTCACCTGAGTTTTATGAATCAACTGGCATACCAATATTATGGTATTGGTAACACAAAGACCTAAATTCTTTGAAGGAGAAGTTTGGCATAACATGGTTAACGCTTTTAATCCTTCCTGTTCTGCTGTAGAAAAATTAAGGTGTAGCAGAGTTCCCTACTGCTAGTAGGCCACAAGGTGGGATGGACAGTCCTATGTCTTGCGTCTCAGTATTTCATCCACACTTAGCCATGGACTTCTGGGGCCCTGTGAAGAAGAGTTTTGTACCTCCAATCACTAATAGTAGAGAGTCGGGAACAGACCACATTTGAGGAGATCAGCAAAGAAGGAAAAATCAAATCCAACACAAATCTGACTGTCTGTACAGAATGTTTTGGTTTTTTAAAAAAGACATTAACAATTCTCTCAATCAACATAGGGTAACAGTTGCTACCCTGTCCTTCCTGATTGTATGGCAGAAGCCAAGGTGGCAGACAGCAGAGACTGCTGGATTTCTTGATTCTAAAGTCATAGAGACATGAAAAAATATCTGAAGACTATAAGCATCCAAGGAAATAACTGCTTGAATTGTTTCACAGACTGTCATGTTTTATTGTTCTCCGCAAGTGCTGAAAGACTTCATAGAAAAAAACAAAAGCTTAATTTTTTTCATTGTGACATTGGGCCAGGTACTCTCAGCCTTGTTGCTGAACCTGCTGTTCTGGAGGAATATTGGTTTGGCCTATGTACCCCAAAATAAATGGAACTTTCACCTTTGCCCTATGGTTGCTGAGCTCAAATCGCCACACTGTGAACATTACAGATTGGATCCCTCAGGAGGATCAACTATCTATGAACTCCAATAGCTAGAATATATAGCTAATCTAAAGACAGGTCTCATATTTTTCTTTATTCAAATATACTAGTGCATTCAGAAAAGCTCTGTAACAATTCCAAGACAAATAACCATGTAAGACATGGTCTGGTACTGCTAGTGACAAAGGTCCTCTTATTTCAACAAGAGTAGAATCAAGATAGTAACTCCTAAGGCTCAATATGCTTTCCACAGAGCGCAAGAGCTCTAAATCCCCAAGGTCCTGCACATGGGTTTGGGCACCCCCGGTATCAACCCAGGCTGGAGGATAAAGAGATTGAGAGCAGCCCTGCCCAGAAGGACTTGGGGGTACTGGTGGATGGAAAGATGGACATGAGCCGGCAATGTGCACTCGCAGCCCAGGCGGCCAACCGTATCCTGGGCTGCCTCCAAACGAGCCGGGCCAACAGGTCGAGGGAGGGGATTCTGCCCCTCTACTCTGCTCTGCTGAGACCCCACCTGGATCCTGCGTCCAGCTCTGGAGCCCTCAGCACAGGAAAGACATGGACCTGTTGGAGAGGGTCCAGAGGAGGCCACAACAATGGTCAGAGGGATGGAACAGCTCTGCTGTGAGTACAGGCTGAGAGAGTTGGGGTTGTTCAGCCTGGAGAAGAGAAGGCTCCAGGGGCACCCTGTTGCAGCCTGCCAGGACTTAAATGGGACTTAGGAGAAAGGTGGGGACAGACTTTTTAGCAGGGCCTGTTGTGATAGGACAAGGGGTGATGGTTTTAAACTAAAAGAGGGCAGATTCAGACTAGATCTAAGGAATAAATTTTCCACACTGAGGCTGGTGAAATACTGGCACAGGTTGCCCAGAGACATGGGAGATGCCCCATCTCTGGAAACATTCCAGGTCAGGTTGGACAGGGCTCTGAGCAACCTGATCTTGAAGATGTCCCTGTTCCTTGCAGGGGAGTTGGACTAGGTGACCTTTAATGGTCCCTTCCAACCCAAAATTTCTATTCTATTCTGTTCTTCCTGGGAATCTGATTGTATTGCTGCAGTATTTCAGCAGACATCTGCTTAAACAGGAAGCAAGTCCATCCCATTTTCTGGAAGTTTTAAGGTTTTATTTATTTCTAGCTCTAAATTTGTTCCAGATCACTCAGAACCAACATGAGGGGGACACTCACCAAGGTTCATGCTGTTGCCCATTTGGCAGGGGGCTCCCACCTCTGTGGGTACCTGGGACAGACCCTGCCTGCCTACCCACCCACCTCCCTGAGCCTGCAGATCCCAGTCTTTTGCTCTGCACTTACTTGGCTATCGCTTTACAACACATCAGTGTTCAAGCCTGCAGCCACAGTCTCCCCAATGTTTATCACTCTGAGCTGACAAGTTTCTGGTGATTTGTAAAGACGTTTTAAGCATTAGTCCAGACAGCCTGACTCTAACTGTCTATGTCTCCCCAACCCACCACTGAACTGTCTCCAAGAGGCAGTAACACAAGATAAGCATTATTTTTTTTGGTGCTGTGAATTGCACCATGCTTGCTCACACTCTGAATCTCTCCTCCAACTCGTTCCCTCCTTTTCGCTCTGTCACAGTACTCTCAACTTCAAGCCATGAGTTGTGCTTGGGTTAGATACCTGAAGTAAGAGAGGCAAAAGCTACAACGTGTTTGCACAGTACTGAGCCCAACCCAGGCTTTTATCGCTGCTCTTCAGTCAAAGTTACATATTCTTAGACCTCCATGGCCAGCAGCCAGCACGTTGCTATCAGATTTCCTACAGAAAATTTGAGTATGCTTATTGACTGTGAGCAGCAAAAGGTGTAAACTTACCCCAGGAGCAGGCAGAGCTCACACCTTCCTTGTCATCACTGCTCACTCTCCCACGCTTTGCTTTGCCTCTCAACCCACTTCCTTTGTCCCATCTCTCTCTGCCCTGGGTTCACTTTGCCTCATTCCTTTCTGCACACGGTGTGACACACGCAAGCCAGCTCTGAAGGGGGTGATGCTGTGTCACACTGGCTGGCATGCGTGCTAGCCTCTTTCAATAGACGCGCTGCTTTATGCTGTGTCACCCTGGCTGCCATGCGTGCTAGCCTCTTGCAATAGACTCGCTAGTTATTTGTGAAACCTGGGCTTGAAAGCTGTTGCTTGCTCACTGAAACATGTCGTAGTAGTACACCCCCTTTGGTTCTTCTTCTTGGTTCCAACAGATTTAAAAAAAAGCACAATCTTCCAAAATAAAACGCATGATGTTTTAGCAGCAGTACTACTGCTTATGGAAGGAGCCAGCCTCTGGGGACAAGAGGAACATGCAAAACAAGAAAAATTCCCACCAGCATCCAGCCTTTACTCAGAATAGATGAGCTTTCCTAAGCTTTGTAAATGCTCTTGTTTGACAGTGAATTGTTTAACTAGAAGTGTTCACTTGGATTTCAAAGGCTTAGCAGGTGTCCACAGAGCATGTCTACGCACTGCCTCAGCTACACAGTTGCTCTGATGCTGACTGAGCGACTCAAAACACACACCTTTAACCAGATAAGCTGTTTCTGTGGAAGGAACCTGAAAGCTTTTCTTGTGTTTGTGCATAACCCACATTCATAAACCACTCCAACACCTGACCTCTGTTTATGAGCTGAATCTTTCCTTGCAGCTCAGGTCATGTTCCTTGAGAAGGGAAGAAAAAATTATGTCTTCTGTCCAAGTCAGGCCCTGACCAACTTCGGCTTCTTGATAAAGGTCTCAAAAAATCCTGAAGGCAATGTTGTGTAATGAACCAATGCATAACAAGATGATGCAAAAGATAAGGTGTTTATGAAGAGAAAGGGTTGAGATCTTTATCACAGTATGCAGAACAGAGACTAAGATGAACAAGCAACACACTGTGGCAGGCACACCATGGCACTGGGCAGGCAGAGGTGAAGTGAGAAGGGCAGACCAAGGTTAATTCATAACCCTGACAATTCAGTCAGTCAAATGCTATTTCAAAAGACTGAAAGTTCATTGAGCATGCAAGCTATTTTCATTAGCAACTGCTGACAATTAAACAACTGAATTTATATTGCTCTCTGGGCCAATAAAAATCTGACACTGAAAAATGGGAAGTTAGTATTTAATTGAGGACAACTCCCATCCTCTGAACTACATACTATTAGGCTTACAGTAGCTACTTATCATAGTAAGTCTGGAGGAAGAGTGTGCCTGGATAACTATGCTGAGAGTGATTCACTTCCAACATCCAAACTGCCTCTGGAAAAAAATTAAAAACACACCCAGAAGATAATTCTGCTACTCCTACCTCTTCTCCTGTGAATAGACAAAATGCCATCCACTGGATTATGATAGATGGCTGTTTGGTTCACTGAACTTTGTTACTAATCTTTCTCAACATCTGCATGCATCATTCATTTACTACATTATTCTGAACCCACATCAATTAAAAATGCCTAACAGAAAGATCCAGAAAAGGCACCTGGTAGTGCAGCAGAACAGGGAGGGGTGACAGTCCCAGAAGGGGTGTGACACGAGAAGTCTTTACTAACAGTGAGAAGACATTCCCACTGCAGTGACGGCACAGACTGTTCTTGAGTCTGCAAAGTCTTTCCTGCAACTCACTTAAAAGAGCAGTTGTAGATTAAGTATAGGAGACAACAAATAATCAAATACAGGAATCAAGCGGTCATAGTTGTTACAAGTACTCTGATGTGCTAAAAAGATGAATTATTACTGGCTCCAGGGTATGGCTTTTCAATTTACAACATCCAGAAGATATTTCTGTACCTCTCAAAAAAATGCCACTTTATCAGAATGAGAAAAGAAACCTAAAAACATACCCTGCCATTGTAGCTGTATAGAGACAATAAAAAATTATATTTTTTTTAAATGTATCTCTTCTTCCTTCACCTTATACTTGAATTTTTTTTTTTTAAGTAGGGAAGGGAAAGTGATAAATACACAAACAGTGAAAGAAGTTAACTCCTTCTTCACTTTGCCCGTCTCCTCACAGCAGTAGTAGAAACAAGTCTCTTGCCTCTATTTGCACCAAGGGCCTAGAGGGAATTATGTCCTAGTTTGACTGCTGATAGAAAGGAGGGAGAGGGGTAGGAGCCCTATCTTCCATCCCACCTCATGCCCCACAAAAATACCCAGTGCCCAGTCAGCCCCAGGAGCATACAGGGTCCTCACAGGCTTCCTCCAGGCATTGCAGGAAGCTTCCATCTTCACCTAGCCTGTCTGCACTTCTCCACCTCCCCACATTCACCGAAGATGCTTGCGCTTCTGCAATTGGGGTGAGTTGTCAGTAAAGGTATCGGCCCGAAGTGTGGGTCCAAGTCTCATCCCCGGACTCTGATGACGACACCTCTGGGTATGCAAGCTTCTTCTCCATTTCCCTTTTTAATCTGTTTTAAAGAAGATGCAAAAAGATGACCAAAACAAGGTTGTATTGTCTTCTAAAGTAAACTTAATTTCTATCTGGAAAAAGAAAATAGGTCAAATTTCTCTAAAAGATCACTATCAAAAACACTTCAGAGAAGTATAAATATCTAAAATACACCAGGGAAAATGTATTGCAGAATTATTTATTTCATGCCAACTTAACTCTTTGACTAGGATTTCAACACACATTTCAAAAATATATCCGGTACAACAATAACTTAGAACACTACAGAGAAAAATTTATAATTCAGTGAATTTCAAAACAAGGTTTTATGCATACATACTTGTATCATAAGGCAAAAGAAGATAAGTCTATCCATAAGCAGCACTCCTACAGCCTACCTTGATAGACACTGGAGAATGAAGATCTTCTATTACTAAACCTATACCTACAAATTAATTCCCTTATCTTCCAGATACCTCTATAGAAATATAAGGTATTTCTATAGAAAATGATTAATTTCTAAGTGATAGCTAAGCCATCGCTCTGAAACTGTTATAATACACAGGAATATGTCGACTATAACAACATTATCCTGAAGAAATAACTGAAGTTGCATATTATTATTGCCTGCCAATTACAACTAAAACATACACACATGCACACAAAAGCATGCTGAGGAATACATTAGAGTGCACTTTGATAGAAATAAAGAAATATATATAATGCAACATCATCAATGACAGCAACTAATGTATTAGAAAGGGATCTAGTTCAACGTGCTTTTTTGCTAGGAATGATGTGTTTCTGTTAACATAATCAAACGGTGTAGGAGTGTCTCAGCTTCAGACTAGACTACTTAATTAGAGGCACAGCTAGTATTAGAGAACTGCCATGAAGCAGTACATATTCCTGCAGAGCCCATTAGGAAAAAAGAATGTAAAAATTTCAATAAGTTTACAAAATTCACAAATAAGTTTCTCTGAAATAATTAACCATTTCCTGAATTTTAAAGAAAAATTAAAAGCTAGGAGACCATATATACCCTAACTAGTGGTTTTGTTATTAATTAAGATGCACATATTTGTCTGTAATGAATAGGTCAGATTTCTTTAAGAAGCCTCAAAAAAAGTTTTTCTTCATAAAGTGATCCTATTTGGTAATGTAAATGCCCCTCAGATTGCAAGGAATTAAAGCATTAATGAAAATTGGAACAAAATACTGTATTTTTCACAAAACATTTACAGTATTCCAAGATAAATTAATGAAATACAAATTATCATAATTACAGAAAATCAGAGTAATCACTTTTTTAATACTTCATATGTAAAAATCATTGTCATTGCTATGGTTTAAAATAGCAAGACTAAACATGGAAAAGATAGCAGCTTTCTGCCATTCCCATTAATACTGTTAGTGACTATTTTACACATGTGTGATTGCAAAATAAAGGCAGGTTTTTCCAGTAGTGTAAGTTACAGTAGTATAAAGTTTGTTGTTTCTTAACATGTCATTGTACCTAAAAAATGAAACAGATCATAGTTTGACCAAAGTGTCACTATTAGCACAGACTAGAAGACGCATATCCTTTAACCTCCCTTATAAAAAGACTCCCTCACTTCACTGCTAAGAGATGCACCTTTCTTAAGTGGAGTTCAGATGACTCATATCCCAATATAGATATTAGAATATGTATATTTTTAAACAACTGAAAAAACAGAACTACAAATATAGAAGGAGTACAAAGTTTGACTAGAGCTTTTGCTATCCATACTTCCTAGGAAATCCAACACGGGCACAGTATTAAAGTAGCTACTATTTTCACTCCTGCTTCTCAAAGTTCATTATAACTTGTATGGATTCTTTTCACTGGTTTAAATCTTTGACATGAAAATATTCAAATATTTATACTTAACTTGGGTGATTCTTTTGTGTTCTGGTTTTTTTTTTTTGGTGTTCACAGATGAAGAGAAAACTGCAGAAATGATGATGAAACAGAAGTATACCCTAACTGCTCAGTAATGCAGAAAGCGAAATAATAAATACATAATTGACATTCTTTAGCTGCAAATAAATATGATTATATACTGACAGAATAAACATGCCAACATTCAGTTCCGAAAAGCACTGTTTGCAAGGCAGTTATACTTCAAATCACCTAATCTGGAACATCAAATGTGATGCAAGAACACCATTATTAGCCTAGAGTACAGTCACTGTTTAAACATATCAAAGCTGGTTTAAACTTTTTTTAGCTGTGGTACTGTTGGGACTAGAGCTATAGTAGCAAGAATTGCCGCAATCTGACTGGGAATCACCTAGTATCATAAAATAGTTTGGATTGGAATGGACCTTTAAAGGTCATCTACCCCCCTGCAGTGAGCAGGGACATCGTACAACTAGACGAGGTTGCTAAGAACCCTGTTCAACCTGACCTTGAATATTTCCAGGGATGGAAACCACCTCTCTGGAGTGGGCTAAATCCTTAGGCATGTGGACCCCAAGCAAGATGAGCAGTGTTTGTATTAGCAGTAACCAAACTAATTTTAAACTAGCTCAAGTACACAGTAAATGCTGTGCAAGCATATCCCTTATTTCTACAATGTTCTTTTATAGTTGTATTCTGTATTTCTTGGTTGAAAGTCTTCTGGATTTAGTCATATGAACTTATAATTACTTTTCAAAATACACTTTAGATTTATTGGCCTATAAATTGTACATAATTAGAGCAAGAGTAACTGTTGGTCATCAGTGAACGCTATGGATGAAACCTGACTTCACTTACCAACTCCTTACTTAAAACACCCAGCATCCAGGGAGCAGGTGACACTGGGGATCTCCAAGTGCAATCCAGAGAAGAACTCTTGAGACATTTTCAGAGCACTAATTACCATGCTTTCAGAAAGCACTCACTAGTTACTCCATTACTCCATTGCAACAGCAAAAAACCCATCAGTGGATTCCCACCTCAATGAGCTCAGAATTTCTGTTAGCAACTGAAATCCCACTGCCATTAATTTATACAGTCAACTCTGCAAGTTGTATCCCAAAGAAAACTGCAGAGGGCTTACACCAGGGACTATTTAGCTTTTGTATATAAAATCCTGACCAAGTTCCCACCAAAAAATCTGTTTGCAGCCATTCCACTGATTTCTGAGAGGAGAAAAAACAGGCCCCAAGAAGGTTCAATCCGATTCTCTGAAGTCAGCAGGGGCTAGGTGAGGATACTTCATAAGCATCCAGAAAACCAAACATTCCTTCTATAATTTTTCCAGTAGCACTGAATTAGATCCCTTTGCAGTGACATTTCAAGAGTTAAACAAAGAACTTGGACCTTATTTCATCCAAAGATTTTTACAAATATACTTTTGAGCAATTAATGAGATACAAATTCTAAAAATAGAAATATCAAGTCTAAGAACAGTCATATGGATGGGTGTCCAAGAACATATACAACTCCTTTCATATAAGGCTGAATTCAGGATAGCATTTCTAAGTAGGTTTAAAATAAATTAAATAAGTGCTAACATAAAGTTCCTAAAGAACAATCTACATAAAAAGAGTCTTAATTTTCTCAACTTCCAGTCTCTGACACAGCCATAAGATTTTGAACCAGCTTTCACAACACACAAAACACACAAACTTAAAAAAATGCCCTCTTACAGGTAATCTGGAAATTGCATGAGCTTGAATACATGTGGGCATGACTGTCGTTCAGTGTATTCACCTAAGAACAGAACTGATGATTATTTTATGTCTGCCAGTTTATTAATATAATTACTTCTATACAAATAGAGTATTTTTTCTCCTTCATAGTAACAATTCAGTGTTTTAAAACAGGCAGATCAATATATTACAAATACCACTACTGTTAGAACACATGATGTACTAAATCACAGGAGGTAGTTAGATTCCCATTAACAGTTACTTCAGAAAACAAAGACTATTTTTAAAAATTAGTAGAACACCTCATTCATGAAAATTTACTTTTCAGAATAAATCATTCCTAACTGCTTTAACGGATGTCCATTTTTTAAGCGTTACAAAGAATTTATGACAGAAACATGTTCTCTTTCAGTTTTCAACCTAACTTTTCAATAAGCGCATAAGAAACCTCCCAAGTGGTAAAGACTTAAGACAAACTGCAATAAAGCAACATTTTAAATTAATAAAACTTCCAAAGATCTAATGAATTTGACCACATCTTTTACCTTATGATTACATTTGAAAATTCATTCAACTAGCTACAGTTTAAAAATATATCTACACCAATGAAATTAATGTGAAGCTTTTTTACGCTGCTAATAATTGGCATTTTTGAATGGCATTCAAATAAATAAGCATTATTCTTTTTGCAACAACTTACTGCAAAATACAGGCACCTTAAAAACAGACACTAATGAAACCAGGGCATTTCGGACATTAAAAGTGTTTATCATTATCTAGTCATGCTATATGTATTTCCCTTCTTTTAAAGAAATACGCTACAATTTGAAGCTGTGCCTGAGGTGTGTGCAAATCATAAATGTTTCAGCATTTAACTCAATTTTCACATTATATTTCTTTTACAGTTACAAAAACATCAGTGTGCCAAGATTTTCAACGGTTACAACTGTAAAAATCTTAAGCAGACATTGTATCTTTGATAATGTATTCTTGCTATTGCACTTATGCTCATATGACGGTGAAACTCTGGTCCATATTCAATTTCAACTATTTACACATGCTAAAATCATGTATCTGCATATAACGTTGGAAAAGAGAAAATATAGCCTTTCTTGACCAATACACCTTGCTCCAAAATTTATGCCACCAAATTTCATAGAATCATAGAATATGAGGTTGGAACGGACCTCAAAGACCACCTGGTCCAATCTTTCTTGTCAAAAGCACGGTCTAGACAGGATGGCCCAATGCCCTGTCCAGCCAAATCTAAAAAGTGCCCAATTTTGGGCAATCCACCACTTCCCTGGGGAATTTATTCCAACGGCTGATTGTTAGCATTGTGAAAAATTTTCCTCTTTTGTCCAGCCAAAATCTCCCCAAGAGTAACTGGTGGCCATTAGCCCTCATCTTCAACATGTGTCTCTCTGTAAAAAGGGAGTCTCCATCTTCTTTGTAGCCACCCTTTGAATACTGGAACATGTATTTTATGATTTTATGAAGAACAGCCTGCCATTCAATCTGATTCAAAGACCACTGAAGCCAAAAGAAGCCTTCATTTAATTCAGCAGATTTTGGACTAGGCATAAAGTTCAAATAGAAAAATTATAGAAAGTGTTTACTATAGTAATTGATATAACTGCACTTTGGATGCATTACGATGCTCTCATAGCATCTGTTAAAATACAAAAACTTCCTTCCAAAAAATCCTCTTCCTAAAACTTACAATGTTAGAGTTCAAGCTGAGCCCTGGATATATTTATTAATACCCTCTATTAACTTCATTAATAGTTTACTCCTTTTGGTCATTGACACAAAAGCCCACACTGATGCATAACAATATCTACAATAGAAGAAGCATATTCTTGTCATAAGTAGTAAAGTTATCATATAGGTGCATCTTCAAAATAGTTGTTCCTTCATATTCTTTTTTTAAACAAAAAATGGTCTTTTCTGGTTCTCTGATATATCATAAATACAGTATTTTCCAAGCAATGAATAGGAAATACATTTCCACTGAATTTTCTTTAGCTTTGAGGAGTTTAGACATCATCAAACATTTGGCTTCGAGACATGGACAGGTATCTTCCACCAGGCTGGTACCTGCAGAATCAATTTTAGATATGAAAAAGTATCACAGGAAGAAGAAAAATAAAGACCCATGAAATCATGTAACTCTTACTGCACTCTTACTCCTTAACTCTCAATGAATTACAAAATCTGAAATTCTACAGAATTACAGTTTCCATGAGAATTTGATAGGCAGTCATTAAATTAAATCTCATGTGACCAAGAAAAAGTATGATACAAATACTGGGAGTCTTAAATAACTTTGCTTCCTGATACAAAGGAAGGAAGTTGAATGTTTTTGTTGAACAGACCTTTTTCTTAAAAAAAAAACAACAAACAAAAAACCCCCACAAAACAACAGCATCCAAAAGTAATTATGGTGATTAACAGAACATTTAATTGGGTATTCCTAGAAGAAAAACAGTATCAAAGATAATGAAAACAAATGGCTGCATACTTTGTGGGGAAAAAGAAGCTTCACAAATTATGGGTCAAATATATTTTAAAAGCATTTTAAAATTTAAAAATTTTTAAAATTTAAAATTTACTTCCTCTCCACAGTACTTACCAAAACCTGAGCAGACACAAAGGCAGAACCTACTGTCCCTGGTGCTTTTACTGTCCTAGAATGCTTGTAACTATTGCAGGAGCTATAGTTCTAAAAATCAGTGTTACACAAGCTATTTTTAAGTTAATTTAAATTTCATACGTAATTATTCTTGATTTATCACCTCTGTGAAATGAAATGCAGGTTACTAGAGTAAATCTCAACTAAGCTCTGTGGCTCCAGATTTTTTTTTTAAAGAAAAGGTTCAGAATGTTCCACTCTGAAAAGTCTGTATAGGTGCTAGAACACTTCAGATACTGTACCTGAAAAGTATTTGCTCCAAAATAATTATATATGTATATTCCTGGTTTTGTAGACTATTATCCCTTTCACACTGTATAGGAGTCAAGAGCTGACAGAATTGCTAGGCTAGTTCCTCTTCAAACTCTTGGGCTTAAAAAGAACCAACTTGTGAAATGTGGTGACATTAGACTAGACAAGTTACTTGTTGATACAAACTAACATTGCTGAATCAATCTGTAAAATCTGGCAGTATCATTTAACATATTTGCCTTAGTATCATATTAACATCTTTGCCTATTTTTGAACTGTCATTTATTGGTTGACATTATAGATGTAAGTCAACTGAAACCAGTTATGAATTTTTATTGAATTGGGTATGCTAGTTTTAGCTGGAAAATAATGTAAACTACAACTTTTTATAAGGGAATTTAAAATTATTTATCATTACATGGTTCTACATAATAACTAGCTAGATTTAAAAAGTACCCATAAAATTACTTGTTTCTTAAATATGCGCAGAGCTTAGCAGTTACATAAGGTACTCTATTTCACAACTAAGGAAATTTGATGTTGCAGTCACATGCACAGAATTCTCTATTATAAACAGTGCTACACTGTGCAGCCTGGGACTTTGTGTTCAATAAATTCAGATTTTAATTTACTCCAGCAGTTCCCAGATCTGATCCACAGGTGTATTCCTGAAACTACTGGTCCTGTAATACTCAGTCTTCTTTCTTGCATCCCTTTATGATGGTTTTTATACAGGGAAATCAAGTAAGGTTTCAAACTCTTCTAGAAAACTAGAGAAAAGCTTGTATCGTACATGTGCAGGTCACCCTCCAGTTTTCTGTTTTTATATGCAGTATTTTTCAGATTATGCCAATATGCAAAATCATATTCAACTCAAATCTTACTCAGATGTTTCTAAAAAACTAAGAAACCTTCAGGTTTCAATTGGTTTTGAAACAATTCCCATATCATGGAGGAGAAGGAAGGGAAAAGAGCTAGGTGAGTTGATAAATTTGATTTACAAAACTAT
This sequence comes from Phaethon lepturus, assembly GCF_000687285.1. Taxonomy (NCBI): domain Eukaryota; kingdom Metazoa; phylum Chordata; class Aves; order Phaethontiformes; family Phaethontidae; genus Phaethon; species Phaethon lepturus. The sequence goes on from NW_010523922.1 coordinate 20,642, forward strand.
TATTATAAAACCATCTGATAGAGCTGTCATAGGTCAGAAGACATTAGTACCGTTTAATTTTAAGTAACACAGAATATTCCTTACCTTCCTGAGTCCAATTCAAGGGGGTCATCACTAATTGTGTCTGCGTTAAAATCCAAAGGTTCTGCATCCTGGAGGAGTTCTATTCTATCTCTTTCAGTCCTACCATTTGATCGGGTATACTTTGATAGTGCTGAATAGGGAAAAGGAACAAAAGATACTAATTTCCTCTATGAACACCTTGGAATGTGTGAAGACATCGAACTTAGAAGACCCCAATAATAATTTGCTAGTATCTCATCCAAAGTGTAAGTGTGATGATTTAGAGTAGATTCAATATGAAACCAGATCTGGTTACATGGTCAAATTTGTACTATTTCTTTTTGGTATCTCTATAGCAATGTAACTATAACTTTTCTTTTGCCCCTCAAGTAGGATGAGATCTAGTTTGCAGAGAATCAAAGAAAATGAGAAGTTATGTGCAAGCTTTACTTCTAAATCAATCAATATCCATTCATCTTCCCAACTTCCCACTTTAACTAAGCTAGCTGGAGCTTTTTTTTTGTTTGGTTCTGTTTGTTTTTAAAGAGGCAATCTCAGGAATTAATGAAGTAATAGTTGTTTTGCAGTTCACTCTGCCACCTTCATTATGCCAGTATCTACAGCTTGATTTGGTGTTGGAATGCTACATATTCATATGGTTAACATTAAAATATAATTTTATACAATTTCAATTAGTCTACCACTGAAAATCTGGGTTTCCAACTTTGTAAAAGAGGAGGGAGGGGGAAATCTACCCGAGTTGTCTCAAAAGTATGTTCAAAGCCTCCTCCTTCTCCCTCTTTTTCGTTCTTTTTTTAAGTTTCATTTTTCACTTGTTGTGAGCTTACAAGAGCGTATAAAATACATAAAAAACATAGACACTGTGACAAATAAACTTTTTGGAAGTTTAGTACATCCACAAAAAAGTTTTTTGCTAACAGTGTTAAATGAACATGTACACACTTGTGTGACATGTTATTGGTTTTATATTTCTCATAATTTATTTGATTATTCCGTTATTCCAGTCTGAGAGAGTTCATTTGCAACTAGAAGAGGTAAATTTGAAGATTTAAAACTCTCAACTTCAAGACATATCCTAAATAAAGGCTCTTTGTTGACACCCCGTGTTGTGCAGACAAAATACTAAAAACACAAACCAAAACAAACTCCCTCCAAAACCCACAAAGCTTACGTCTACTGGTATTGGTCTCTGAGAAGCTGGATTCTTTTTGGTCTGTGTGAACAACTCTGTTTCTAGTGGAATCGTCTCTATTTCCATAACGCTCTTTCCACTCCTGGAAAAAAGACAAAAAAGAAAACGCGAGCTGTGAAGAAGTAGTAACAACAAAATCATACATAGAATCAAGAAATATTCCAGACCCACAATTTAGAACTAATTGGTCAGTCACATCAGACTATGAAAGTAATATTTTGAAAATGTTCCTGCTCAGTATTTTGATACAGGAATAATTTTTGTTTTGTTTTAAACTCAAGATACGTCCGTTCACTAAACCGGTTACCATAACTGTTCTTTAGAAAAAAGACTTGCAGAAAACAAATTACGTATTAACCCTGCACTCGAAGTTCACTCAACTTATCCAAGTTACAATGGGAACGTTGCTTTTTTTGATTTCTACTTCCATCTAGTGGCAGAATGGTAAAGTAACCAGATGCAGGTAGCACAAAAAAACATTTGGACAGGCCATGTTTACTAAGCTTGTTCTTCCATTCCATCATGTTTTAGTATGTACACATTTTAGTATGAAGTATAATGAAATATTAAAGAAGAAAATATCTCATTCTTTTATTAGGAGACAACTACATGTCTCAACAGAAACTTTTCCAATTGCTGCAATAACTTTAACATGTTTCAGATTCGTATCTAGATCCCAGATTAGATACTAGTAGTAACTGGTACATTTAGAATTACAGTGCTAATTTATGCCATATGTTAGAGTCCTACACTGCAGAAGAAGCATTTAATCATGATTCAGTAAAAGATAACTCTCAAAAGCCCTGAAAGTTTCAAGAATCAATGGGAAATCAATAGTATTTAATGCAAACTCACAAAACAGGTAACATCTGAAATTGAGTTTGCTGTTGAACGTGTTGCTTAATGTCAGATCATTTCAGTGTATACTAAATGCATCTTGCATTTGCTACTATTTGGTTTCACAATAAGATCAAGTCCTAAAATTACAAGATGGGGGTTAGAGGATCAGAAGGTCTATGCAGTATTGGCTGTCATCCAGAACTGAAGGAGCCCTGAGCTTGAAAAGCTAGGTTTCAGTCTGATTATCTTGCCTTTCCGCAGAAAATATTTTTCCCTTCTTTTAGTCAGTTCATTTTTTGCATGTATCCTTTCCATTTCTCTCGTTGATTGTGATTCTTTACATTAAATTCCAAATGTTATAAATTAATGAAAAACTAAAGCTAAAGTTAACTGAAGCTCCTTAAAGTGAAGCTGACTGAATTATTTTCTATTCAGATTGACTGCCTTCACAGATCTTTCAGTTCAGTATGCACTCAAAGTACGATTGGAATCAAACATTCTGTTTGTTGTTTGTTACTCAGTGGTAACAGTATTAAATCTGTCTTAAATGCAATTCCCTCCTCTGGGGGGGTGGAATCTGTGCTCATTACTTTCCAATGGGCACAAAAAGCAATGGTTAAGTTTGGGAGGAGCATACAGTCCTCATTTCAGTCAATATGATGACACTGCAGCTGCAGTTATTTCAAGTAGAGCAGTATCAGCATAAGAGACTGACAATAATCCATTTCAGATCATTCTGCATCCTAGAAATTAGGACCCTTTTTAATGTTTGTTACACCTATTAGCACACACCATTCTCACAGCACACGAACAAAAACTTCCCAGTAGTGTGACCAAAATCACCCTCTTACCATTTAAAAGTAAAACATAAATTATTTTTCACCCCAGCCAAGACTATTCTGCAAGATTAAACTGATTCCATGAATTACTGGAGGCTTATGTTTTTGGTGAAATAGACCATGCTGAATTAAATAGCAATGGCAAATCCTATCAGATATTGTATAATAGTATAATTAGCTAAAACAATCTCATACCCTTCTTCTGTTTTCACCTTCTTCCTGCCTTTGTCGTTTTCGTTTCTCTATAAATAAAAAAAAATTGTCTGAGCTCCACACAAGACAAATAATCACCAATTTTTTTTTTCAAAGACAATGAAAATCTGAAGTTAAATAGCAAAGATTATTATTGAAATAGATGGCATATACAATTAAATAAAAACAGAAGACAAAGCTGCTTGTCTATCATTATGGAGTTTCCTGTTAGAATGAATTCATCACGATGGTATCTTGAGTCAAGGCATAACATGTGGATACCAGCTGGCAAAGCAAAAAAAAACCCCAAACTCCTAGAAACAGCTAGAAAAAGTTTAACGTTAAGAAGAAACTTGAGCATTATTGAATCCAAACGTTGCTGAAATTCTGTGAAGCCCAAAGTATGACCTGAACAGTTTGTGTCCTTATCTGCTATTTAGCTGGAAGTTTAACATCACAGTATCAAAAAAATAGTAACTTCTTTTTTAAGGGAATGAGAGACATTCCTCTTTCTCCAAAAAAAGAAACACTACTACTCTAAATTAATCCAGGTAGCATTTTTCAAAAATTATGAAAGGAGAATGACAGTATTCCATAATATATCATTGTATCCAGAGATTTTAATTTCTAAACATCTACTCGAGAACCGCAAAAGCTTTTAACAACTTTCAAGAAACAGTTTCAAAAAAAATTAATGTAAGAGAAAATTAAAAAGCTCTCCAAAACAACAGATAATTACAGCTCTACAGAACAACATGCTTTGTGTGATAGAACACAATTATAGTTGAAACAGCAAAAAAATCCTAAAGGGAATGACTGAATTTGGTCAGCTCAATCAAAACACTTACACAAAGAAAGATTAAAATGAGTTTGTTGATGACAAAGACAACTTAAGTGATAACTATCCTCTATGACTGATTATGCAAGCACGTCCTCAGGTATTAGTCGATCAGTAATAGACTGATCTCAGAGGAACACCGCTTAATTGAACTGTAAAGTATTTAGAAATATCTAAAATTCAGATACTGGATGAATAAAGCTGATACTTTACTTCAGATGTCAGTAAAGTCCAGCACTGTTTATATAGCAACCACAATGCTGTAAGTCTATTGCATTTTGTGCAGTAGACTGCCTCAGTACAGTTTTCAAAATATTGACCAACTATATGTCGTTTTTTGATGTTTAACATTTCAGACAAGTTTAATGCAACAACATACTATATTTTGCAGGAAGAGTAGGACAGAGGACCTAACTTACCTCTTTTGATTAGCTCTTTTCCTTCATCAATCAAATCAGAGGTCATTTCACTATCCCCCATGAACTGCTGGAATCCCAAAAGATTCAAACAACGAGTTCCTAAACTGGTAAAAGCAGCAGAAGAAGCAATTTCCTTTGTTAATTTACAATGAATAGTTTAGATATATTACACTGCAAAATGTAGAAGAAATTATTCAGAAATTTGTAGACAATTCATATAAAAAAGCAATATAGAACACAGATTATTATACTAGCTGAGAAATCAGAAAATTCAGAACAATGACACGTTCCTAAATCCAACTGAAAGTGATGGAATATTCCTATTCAAATAGAGCGATAAAACTGTTTATAGTAGTGCAAATGATTTAAGATAAGACAATTGCTTGAGATGTTCTCAGATATAATAGAATTTATACCTATGGTATCTCATTGACTATTCTTTGACAGAAGACAATTACTATAAAAATTCTGCCTATTACGATTTCTGTGTTTTTGAAAGAGTAATAACATAGGAAAGCCAGCTACATCTCAGGTTTTACTCAGAAAAAATGTGTGATGTACCTGTAAGCTGCAGGGATGCTGGCTGCCATTTTGGATACCCATTAGACAGCAGTCAGCTAACAAGCTTGCTCCATCTTTCTTAAGCTAGTACTGGAACTAGATAGCATGAAACCACTTTCACCTTTTCAACTTCACACCTGGAAACACAACTGCTCTTGTTCTTATTGTTTCCTCTCTCCAAACTGGAGTATAAATATCATGTTCAGTGTTGGCTTCATTGCATATTTATGCTGAAAAGTTTGTTTTCCTGTACTATCTGAACTTTAAGATTGCTGAACAAAGCAAACAGCTTTCTTTGATACATTTTAATTAAATATTTAGGTTTGCATGTATCTGAATTACTAGAGGGCATTAAAGTTCAACCAAAGCAACTTCTCCTTTTCTTTTCTTTTCTTCCTTTTCACTGGCATTCAAGGCCGAGGATCATCATGGACAAGAAGTCACACAAACCACTGTCTTGTCATTGGCTTTCCTGTTTGCTTTTCGTGGTTTGTTTTTTTTTTGCCTCCACCACCACTTTTGTCACCTAACCTAAAGGTAAGCAAGGAAAACCTAGGACTTACCATCTATGGATACACATAGGGTATTAAAGGACATTCAAGGTGCTTAACTACATTCTATATGACTCAAAACATATACATAACTTCTCACTAAATGGTAATGCAAAATTGAAGAAGTGAACATAAATGTAGCAGAGCAACATCAGACAAAGTATCTCATCCCTTACAGTGGTTAAAAGCAGACATTTGGAAATGTAAAGATAAAGCAAGCATGTAACAGTATTTTCTGCAATTGCCCTTCCAGACTCCAACAAACTGTGGCTTAGGGAAACAAGATTAAACGATTTAAACCACTATGCTTTCAAACAGAAGTCTGGTAACGGATCAGAAATTGGTTACAAGTCTATTAGAAAGTTAATTACCTAAAGGTTCTGCATATGCTTCCTAGTTTGTTAGAAAACCTTGCTGAAAACATAGCTTCCTTGTGGTAATTTTAATCTCAAAAGCAGAATCTAAATGTTTGTGGGCTCCAAAGTTCAAACAGATCAGATCTCAAAACCTGAGAATGAAGGTTAATGGGGAAAAATCCCCACAACTCAGGAGTTAACATAATCAATATTCTTAAAATGTACACATTTCACATATATAAATAGCAATTTATTGGTTTAGGTTTTTGCATTTTTATTAATATGTCACAACTCAACTGCGGGAAGAAGGGAATTCAATCTCTTCCTCATTGCTGAAACTGGTATTACTAATGTAAAGAAAAATGGAGGATCTGTCTTGCAAACCACTTACCTAAAGTATGTTGCAATACAGAGAATGACGACAAGCATTGGGTAATATATATAGAATCCATCTGCAATGAAGGACAGCACTTTCATGGATCCCATTATCTGGGGAAAAAAACCACAAGAGCAAGCTCTAATCAGATATATTCTACATATATCCATAAAGATTGTGCCATCTCACCATTTTCAGTCCACAACACACAAACATACAATTTTTTACAGTTACTGAAACACAGGTAAATATTATCATCACAGATGTGATTCAGACAATTGACCTAGAATGCCCAGATCTAAAAGCCTCCTCTAACAGTGTATCCACTTTGAGGTTTCTAAAATGCTAGATCTTTTTGTCTCACCTAATCCAGAACCAGTTCAAATTTGGTGGGTCTTTCCATCTGCTGTGAAAGAGGCTCTGGACAACACTAAGAATCTACTTGCTAAGAACAAAGATGTGAGATGTAACCTGCTGTTCTACAGAAATTGTTTGTTAAGTAAAACCAAACTCACTGGTTTTCAGTGGCAAGTTAGGTTTGCTCTCAATCTATCAAGATGCCCCGTACACTAAACCCAGTGGAAGCTAAAGCTGTTAAGAAGTGAAGAACAGTCTGAGCTCTTCAGCATAATAATTTACTTCCTTATGATGGAGACCAAAACAGAAAAACTGAGCGACTGATGACTGCTGTGTAGCTTAGCAATCATAACCAAACTCCTGGTCTATAGTAAGTATTTCTACTCTGTTTAATACTAGTGAAAAGATTTTAATATCTGAATCTTACAATAAGAAGTATTTAAAAATATTTGCCTATTCTTCAAACCATATAGAAGCCTCAAACCCACATTTTGTGTACTTACAGATGTATAAGCAGTTGGCTGAGTGTTTTTGTGAGAGATTGTTGCATCCATATGGGTCAAGCCCAAAAAGTTCAAGCATAATGGTGGAGTAAGACGGCAAAATAACCTGCAAAATGCAAGAGGCAACAGCATTTAAACGATTTCTTGCACTAAAAATATTAAGAAATCATAACTGGATATATCACAGAATCATGATGTACAGATTATTAGGATTTATTATGCTTATAAATAAATTTTATTTCATTGAATTTGAATTTGATTTCATTTGAATTTGATTTGATTGAAAATGAATTTTATATATTATGATTATATGATTATAAACGAAAGAATATAAATGAAAGTTTCATGGACATTTTCAACCGAGTAATTGACAGAAAATCTGCAAAATATATGCCACATACTCACATGCCACTGAAAAGGAGACTGTATGCATCTGTCTGATGATGTGAAGCTAAGTAATAATAGTTAAATACACGGATCCTGAAGACAGTAGAGTAAACACAGATACTTAGGAAAAAGATGGTAAGAAAACAGGCCATCTGTAGAAAAAGAAAACTTGTTTCAATGTAGAACTCTAATAAAGGTTTTACTGCATTCAGCATATAGTCTGTGCATGCAACAAGTTCACGAGTCTAATTTTTCATTTTGAGATGGGACACTAACACCAGCTCCAAGAAGAGTTTCAGGAGTGTTTCTGACTAACTTAAATTGAGAATGACACTTGTCACATTCTGCACTTCATATAAGCTAACACAACACTCTAGGAAAGTTCATTCTACTTCTTTTTGTTATGTAAATTAAATTGCTGTAATTGCCTTAGTAACTATGACAGATTTGACATTTCCACAAAAAGTGATGAGAAAAGTGTTTTCAATTCAACCTATCTTGTTAGTTTACTGGAATTTTTCAGGTCAGTTCCTTTACTGATAAATTTGTGCACACATATGCTAGCCACACCTGTGACAGGATTTCTGGTCAGCAGCAAATTCCTATTTAGGGAAGAGAGGTCACACACATGGTTGATTAGACACAAAGTCTAAACACCTAAGCTCCAAGGTAATGTTTCACATATTACTCTACACATGATATTCAGCTCAACTGGGTCACACCTTCACGCCGTACTGGAGACTTGTAAGAAGTGGCAAAAGGCAGCTCCTTCCACAGAAACAAAGTTTGGTATTATATATTTTAGAGATCTTATGATTATTTAGAGACCTATTCTTAAATCAATCTGGTCTACTATTATTGTAATAACAATATATTTGAAAACATTTTTGTTGAAAACTCAACAGAACTTCAAACTTACCTCTATGTATATGTAATTATATGTCTTTTCTGCCAGCTGTATGAAAACTGCGAATAACGATAAAACTGGTTTTGTGCTGAAAAATGTGCACTCTGACCACACAACAATTACAGAGAATGTGGCCAGAACAACTGCAAGCACCCTGTAAAACCATGGTCGTAGAAGACACTCCCAGTACCATTCTGGAAAAAACAGACACACACAGATCCAGAATGAGTTAATGAAAATTACACAACCGGAAATGGAACTCCCTCACAAAAACTTTTGTGAACTTTTTGCATGCACATCCTTAAAACCAAGGCTGCAATTGTCAGGTCACACACGTAATTTCAGGGCTTTTCCAATGCCTAGAGATCTGACTCAGCCCTAAGGAATCGTATGCACAACTGGGGAAAACAGTGTGGTATTTGGGAGGCAAATTGCGAGGGAATGGGGGTGTAGAAGAGAACTCTTCACTTCTGGCACAGATGCTATGGGTGATCCACTTTTTGTTTGTTCATCTATTACTCTCAGAAACAAAGCTCAGGCTGTAAAATTATATTGTCCTGCCCTGGAAATAACTCATTGCTAGTGCACAACAAATTAGAAGTTAAAACATGATTAGGAGAAGACATTGTCTAAAAAGATGCACAAGCAGCTTCATGTCCTAACATTTGGTACATGACAGACAAAGAGTCGTTTCCTCTTTGCTTTACTGGAAGAGTGCTGCTAACCTCAGTAATAGCTCACAAGTGCAAGAGGGTAGCCATGAGCCAATAATTCAAAGCTGCTATTTTTCTTTCTTCTAAGGCTTCAAAGTTCCTATTGCTATTACAACATGTAACTGCTATTAAATTAAAAAAAAAACATTAAACTTATGGTCAAGAGCATAAATCAAAACCTGATGGCTCTTCCATTACATAAATGCATTAAGATGCATATTTGCTTCCCTCTACTGTAGCTAAACTTTTTATATAAAACAAGCAGTTCTTCTTACAAAACGGTACCAGTTAGTCCTTTACATATCCAAAATCTACATGGACAGCACTTACCAACAGTTGGTGTGTAGAAATACTGAATAATTTTATTTTCTGGTTCCTGGGAATGAAAGGTATGGACAAACTGTCGAGTTGCACTGGTTTCATTTTTTGCCACATCTTCTAGGTAAAACGCTTGCTCTAAAAGAATTTGCCACTGGACCTGTGTACGTCGATGTCTCTGTACTGAATAGATTACCTATAATATATTACAAGAAATTATGGTTACAACATACTTGTTTCAAGAAACGAGACAAAAGCTTTGCAAAATCCCTTAAAATGTCTACATTACAGAACTGGAGAGAATAATTCTGTAAATTCACAAAAGCAGGCAGTTAATTCTCTAAATATATAAATCATAAGAGCACTACATATGATTCCTGAATTTTGCAGTTCTTTCATCACAATCTGTCTGTAGCAACAGCCTACTTTTTCCAACATACCACTTTATTTTTACATCTTAGTGAACACCAAGCTCTTACTACTGTTTCTTTTTTAGAACACACTGTCAATCAACCATTACAAGGCTTACTCACAGTTAAAACACTGTCAAGATATAATGCATGGACACTTTTTACACATCCAGAAATTTGATTTGGATATCACTTGGGATATTAAACTTCTATGTTTTTTTTCATGGAGAAAAGTTTCTCTTACGTAGCAAACCCAAAACCCACTATACTCAGCAATTCGGGTAAAGTGTATTGAAAATCTTTCTTTGACTAGCATTTATTCTCATTACATCAGCATAAATGAGGCATTCTCTCATTTATTAATATACCTGCTTGTGAAGTTTGACCAAGCTTTTTTCACTTGGGTAACTGTTCTGTCTTTCATCAAAGTCTTCATAATCATCCATGTTCCTACCCATTCTTTCCTGGTACTCAGTAGGACACTGGAAGGAAAAGAGAAAATTAACTGAAAGATGATGGAGTAGCAAGTGCTCTTTGTTAATTATTTGTAAATGTTTGGGGCATTTCATGCAACTGAAAAGCTCCCTCTAAGTGTAGATTTTTCTGTTTATAAAATACTACATATGTAAAAATACAGCATTGCACACAGAATTTCAACTCAAAGTGTGGTCAGAAACTCCCAAGATGCCAATTAGAGATTTTATGTTAAGGGGAAAAGAAAATAATGTACAAGTATTCAGTAGATGCAGGAAGCACACCCTCCCAATTGAATAATTACGGCTGAAGATGAGCAATTTTTTACCTTTTTCAGTATTGTATCAACACATTTTCTCAAAGGGTGGTTATACTTGATACTCTCACTTACTTTACGGACTTCCTGTTGAGGAAAAAAATAAAGAGTTGTTTCACTATGTTAAATAGATTAAAAAATTTTGCAGGATCAGAAGAGAGTTCCATGCCCTCCAACGGAAAATATAACCATCAGAGCTTAAAAACAATAGAACTTCCTAAAAGCCACAGCTTTACTAGACATCTAATAAAGACAACTGTTAGTAAGAACATATATGACTTAAAAAGGAACCCATGATGTCAGTGTGCAAACATTACTTGGTAAATGTGTGGAGGATTGGTTTCTATGCAAGAATACTGAAATGGAAAATACTGTCTTGCTTTAGTTGTAGGTAAAGAGGAGTTTCTACCTTAGTTGGTTTAGTTTCACTTTTATTACTTTAAGCAGCTTGACTAATAACATTTTACACTACTTCATTTTGTATCTTCCTTACATTTACCTCACATAGCTCACTTCTGAGACTATGTGGCATTTTTCAGTAATAAAAAGATGTTAGCACAACTAGATTAAGTTGTGTCAGAACTGGCTCTAGCAGTTTATCAGGCTTAATGAGAATTAGATTTTATTCTCCTCCTGTAGGCAATCCAGAGATAACCTTTTGATGCTTTTTTTTGTTGTTACAAACTGCATTTTAAAAAAAAACATGCAAGTTCTAGAGTCTGGAGAAGGACAGAATTAATGGTAAAGGCTTAGAAATCTTGTCAAATAGGATGACTAGCAGACAGAAGAATTGTATTTGTTTAGTGTGACAAGGGAGGCTAAATGGATATTGTCCTGGTTTCAGCTGGGATAGAGTTAACTTTGTTCCTGATAGCTGGTATAGTGCTGCGTTTTGGATTTAGGATGAAAGTAATGTTCATAACATACTGGTCTTCAATATGAACTGGAGTCAAAGGCAGCCAAGTGGTACGCCACAACTGGCATCGCTAACGTGTTTTTCTCAAGCACTTTGGTGGCAGAGTAACAGGCCACAGTTTGCTTTCCCTTGGAGGGGTGCCCATTACACCTGGAACTGACTGCCCCAGGGGTGGAAACACAGCACTACCATTTGCCATGGACTGATATAGACTGCACTGGAACAGGGTGAAACTCCAGAACAGCTGCATTATGCTGATGACAACATTGTGTGGGGCAACACAGCAGCACAGTTTTTTGAGAAAGGGAAGAAAATAATCTAAATCCTTTTGAAAGCCAGTTTTGCCATAAAACAAAGGTCAAAGGGACCTGCACAGGACATCTAGTTTTTAGGAATAAAATGGCAAGATGGACATCGTCAGATCCTAATGGATGTTGTCAACAAAATAACAGCTATGTCCCCACTAACAGAAAGGAAACACACGCTTTCTGAGGTGGTGTGGGTTTTTGGAGAATGCATATTCCAAATTACAGTCTGATTGCAAGCTCTCTCTATTGAGTGACGCGGAAGAACAATTCTAAATGGGGCCCTGAGCAACAACAAGCCTTCAAACTAATTAAACAGGAAATAGTTCATGCAGTAGCATTTGGGCCCGTCCATGCAGGACAAGGTGTTAAAAATGTGCTCTACACCGCAGCTGTGGAGAATGGCCCTACCTGGAGTCTCTGGCAGAAAGTATCAGGGGAGACCCAAGGTCAACCCCTAGGGTTCTGGAGTCAGGGATAGAGTGGGTCTGAGGCCCTTTATACTCCAACTGAAAGAGATACTGGCAGCACATGAAGGAGTTCGAGCTGCTTCAGAAGTGGCTGGTACTGAAGCACAGCTCCTCCTGGCACCCTGCCAGCGTTGGGTTGGATGTTCAAAGGAAAAGTCCCCTCTACACATCATGCAACTGATGCTACGTGGAGTAAGCGATCACACAACAGGCTTGAATAGGAAAGCCCAATCAAGCAGGAATCTTGGAATTGATCATGGACTGGCCAGAAGGCAAAGATTTTGGTGGTACACCCAAAGAGAAGGTGACACATGCTGTAGAGGCCCCACCATATAATAAACTACCAGAAAACAAAAAGCAGTATGTCCTGTTCACTGATGGGTCATGTCACATTGTGGGAAAACACTGAAGGTGGAAAGCCACTGTATGGAGTCCTACATGACAAGTTGCAGAAGCTGCTGAGGGGCCAGGTGGATCAAGTCAGCCTGCAGAGATGAAAGCCATCCAGCTGGCTTTAGATATTGCTACATGAGAAAAAACAGCCAGTACTTAATACTGATTCATGAACGGTGGCAAATGCTCTGTGGAGGTGGCTACAGCAATGGAAGCAGACCAAGTGGCAGTGCAGAGGCAAACCCATCTGGGCTGCTGAATTATAGGAAGATACCACTGCCCAGATGGAGAATCTGACTGTAAAAGTATGACACGTAGATGCTCAGGTACTCAATGGTTGGGCCACTGAAGAACATAAAAAACACCAGCAGGTGGGTCAGGCTGCTAAGATTGAAGTGTCTCAGGTGGATCTGCACTGGCAACTTAAAGGTGAATTATTTACAGCTCAGTGGGACAATGACACCTCAAGCCATCATGGAAGAAATGCAACATATAGATGGGCTCATGATCGAGGGGTGGACTTGACCATGGACACTACTGCACATTCATATCCATGAATGGGAAACATGCACTGCACTCAAGGAAGCAAAGTGGTTAAAACCTCTCTGGTATGCAGGACAACAGCTGAAATACAAATATGGGAAGACCTGGAAGATTGACTATATCACACTCCTATAAACCTGCCAAGGCAAGCACTATGTGCTTACAATGGTAGAAGCAACCACTGAATGGCTGGAAACATCATAATCCTGTGCCCCATGCCACTGTCCAAAACACTATCCTGGACTTTGAAAAGCAAGACTTATGGCAACATGGCACCCCAGAAAGAATGGAGTCAGACAACAGGAATCATTTCTGCAATAACCTCATAGACAACTGGACCAAAGAGCACAGCACTGATTGGGTATATCACAACCCCTAGCATGCACTAGCCTCCACGAAAATTGAACAATATGGGTAAAGAGTACATTGAAAGCAATGGGTGCTGGGATATTCAAACATTGGCATAAGCATTTAGCAAAAGCCATCTGCTTAGTAAACACCAGAGGATCCATCATTTGAGCTGGCCCTGCCCCACCAAAACTTTTGCATTCTGCAGAAGAGGATAAAGTCCCAGTGGTGCATGTAAAAAATATTCTGGGGAAGACACTCTGGGTTATTCCTGCCCAGAAGGCAGTAATTCAAGGCAACTGAACATTCAAGGCAAATTCAATATTCAAAGGCAAACCCATTCATGGGATTGCTTTTGCTCAAGGACCTGGGTGAACTTGGTGGGAGATGAGGAAGATGGGGAAGTCTGATGTGTACCTCAAGGAGATTCGATTTTGTGGGAGAATAGCCAATGATGTGAACTATATGATGTAAACTGCTATATAATACTGTACATCATCACTACTATGGTCACTATATGCCATATTAACAGTATTATAGAAAGAACCACTCGGATTAATGAAACCAAACAAAGAGCAGTGGTGATAAAACCAGGACTAGCTTCAGCATGCAAGAATCCAACACCACACACCATCTCTTCTGCCCTGAAAGACTGTTATGACAGGTGGAGCCCAAAGTCATGGACTGAATGAACTCAACAGACATTTTAGAGGGATGGTCCACAAACTAAGGGAATGATAATCTCTGTGTATGTATCAAAAGACAGAAAAAGTGGGAATGTATTGAAAGGTGTAGAACCTGGGCATGACGCAGATGGTATAGAATAAGGGGTGGGTACTCTCCTGGTTTCATCTGTGATGGAGTTAATTTTATTCCTCATAGCTGGTGTAGTCCTGTGTTTTGGATTGGGATGAAAATAATGTTGATAACATATTGATGTTTTCAGTTGTTGCTAAGCAGTCAAGGCCTGTCCAGCTTCTCATGCTCTGCCCTGCCAGCGAGCAGGCTGGGGGTGCATGGGAAGCTGGAAGGGGGCACGGCTGACTGACCAAAAGGATATTCCATACCATACAATGTCATGCTCAGTATATAAAGCTGTGGGAGTTGGCTGGGGAGGCATCATGGCTCAGGAACTAACTGGGCATCAGCCAGCAGGTGGTGTGCAACTGTGCTGTGCATCACTTGTTTTGTATATTCTTTTATTGTTATTATTATCTTTTTTTTCCTGTCCTATTAAACTGTCTTTATCTCAACCCATGAGTTCTACCTTTTTTCTGATTCTCCCAACCATCCCGCAGAGAGTCGGGGCTGGTGGTGAGTGAATGGCTGTGTGGTTGTTTTAGCTGCCAGGTTAAACCACAACAATATAGACAGTCTTTTGACATATAAAAGGTTGTTCTAACAGATGACTGGCAGTAATTCTGGATTCGCTCTGGATCTCCTGAGGGAATGATCCCAAGAGATCTAATTAGTCTGCAGCAAAGAATTTTTCATTATGTAGTGGGATTATGAAAAAACAAACAAACAAAATCCCGCAAGAATGTCTGTAAAGGTCAATCCTAACATATTCAGCCCTGTCAAGTAGAGCACTGAACCAGAAAAAAACTAAAAATAAAAAATTGGGAAGTATCTTCCAGTACTACAGTTTCTTGTGTTTTCAGAATCTCTGATAAAGGAAGAAAATGAAAGTCTAAACCAAAGTGGGTGAGAGCTAAAATTTTGTGATTTATTTGACAGAGCAGCAATTCATAATACTAGTAATCAAGTTCTCAAAGTCAGCACTGCCACTTCAGTGTTCCTATGAAGGCTGAAAATAAAATATTGGCCAAGATTTCTAAGGTATAGTGCTTCTAGACTGAAAGAAAAAAATAAGTGGGGGGTGGAGAGAGAAAGTGAAGTGCCAAACCTTGAAACAAGATTTTATCATGCATTAACAATGTATTTAACGTTGTATATGACATAACCTCACAATCTGTCAGTCTCCTTACCTGAATTCAAGGACAATCTAGCACAAAACAGCAGTCTAGTACAAGACCCTCTTTTCAGGGAAGTTTTCTGCCTCCCTGGGGTGCAAATTAGGAACACCACCATAAGACTGAAGAGCTTAATACAACCTTCAGACTACTATCCACTCCTGCTCTGTCACGTGGGTACTAATGATATTGCAACAAAAAGTCTGAGGTTGATTAAAAGATATTTCAGCACCCTGGTAAGAATGCTAAAAAATTCAGGAGCACAGGCAAGTGTTTTCCTCAATCCTCCCAGTAATGGGGGGAGACTTTGGAAGAAACAGGCAAGGCCAGAATATCAATACCTGGCTCCAGAACTGGTGCCTCTGCCAAAACTTTGTGGTTTTTAAACTGTAGAAGAGTCTTCAAGGCACAAAATATGCTGTGTGTTCGGAACAGACTAGAATTAGAATAGACTAGAATTAGAACAAAATATTTTCATTTGAAGGGGACTGACAACCATTATCTAGTCTAACTCCTGACCACTTCAGGGCTGACCAAAAATTAAAGAATGTTATTAAGGGCATTGTCCAAATTACTCTGAAACACTGACAGGCTTGGGGCATCGACACCTCTCTAGGAAGCCTGTTTCAGTGTCTGACTACCCTCCTAATGTCCAGTCTAAACAGTCCCTGACGCAGCTTTTAACCATTCCCATGCATCCTATCACTGGATACCAGGGAGAAGAGATCAGCACCTCCCTCTCCAGGCATTTAGACAATGCTCTTAATAATTTGTTTTAACTTTGGGTTAGCCCTGAAGCAGTCAGAACGTTGGACTAGATGACCATTGTAGGTCCCTTCCAACTGAAATATTCTATTTTATCATGTTACATTCTAAGTGCTAGCCTAGCAAACACAGTTTTTGTTGCTCATTTTCTAGTAAGTTTTGTAGTTATGTCACTCAGACGCTTTTAGCAATTTCTTCAAAATTATATTACTGAAAATAGAAGATTCTATTATTATTTTTATATAGGTATAG
>NW_010523923.1:0-12381 GCF_000687285.1 Phaethon lepturus
CGCTCACCCCCCCGCCCAGCCTCCACACAGCGCGCGGGATGTGCTGAATTTCGAGCCGCTCTTTTCCGCGCGCGTCCGAGGCCATGAAGTCCAGGCAAATACACAGACACGCACAGAGAGGCGTTTTAAAACCCGTGGAAGAGTCGGGCAGATACAGCTCCAGTTCAAATTCTCAGCACAGCAACAGTGCTCAGTTCTAATGGCTCTGTGAAAAGCAAAGACTCTTCTGCTCGGTCACACGGGCGCATTTTTTGTACGGAAATGGGTGCCACAGGCGAAAAAGAAATACTTTCTTGTCTCTAAGTGAATGCCCACATGCCAGTTTCACCAGCATGAAAAGTCTTGGCACAGCACAAGACGGAAGAGTCGCTCCTGTAGTGCCTGTAATCTGCAGATCTCCAAACACAGCTCTCTGGTGAAGTTTAGGGTATCATAGTGAAGGAAATAGTCACATACCTGGGGTGCAGCTGGGGAGAGGCTAAGAGACTTGTAAGTTGAAACACAGCAGGGAATATGGGGTTTTGGTCTCTGCCTCCTACCAATGATGCCAGACTTGCAAACACCAGAAGCCACATGCTAGACTCTTAGATTTTCTTCCAAGTCACCAACTACAGGCCATGAAGCGTTCATCAACACAGAATCACAGAATGGCTGTAGCTGGAAGGGATCTCTAGAGGCCATCTGGTCCAGCCCTCCTGCCCAAGCAGGGACACTTAGAGCTGGTTGCCCAGGACTGTGTCCAGATGGTTTTTTATCTCCAAGGGTGGAGATTTCACAGCCTCTCTGTGCATCCTTTGCTAATGCTTGGTCACCCTCACCATAAAACAGTATTTCCTGATGTTCAGATGGAACTTCCTGTATTTCAGTTTGTGCCCATTGCCTCTTGTCCTGTCATACATGTCCTTCCACATTGCACATATACACCAGTATTCCATATTTCGTAGAACACAAGCCTTTCCTACATCCAAACCCACCTCTACTGGTCACTGGGATGCTTTAAAGGAGTTCCTTTAGTACAGAGGTACAGAGTAGTTGGTACAGAGGTAGTTGACCAACAGCTCATTAGAGGGAGTAGTACCTATCCATGATGAGGGGGGTAATATGTTTTGCTTCATTTATGTGGGAGACAGACAAACAAGAAGACTTTTCAACAACTGAAAGCAAACTTTCCTTGCTACAGTGAGGGACAATTTCTAATACATTAATAATTTTAATAAGTATATTCATTTCTCAGTGTCCACTCTGGCACCTCTGCCAGGGCTTTGCTGGCAGACCTGACTGTGTACTGAATCAAGCAAAGGCAAGCTGGGCCATAAGCAGAGGCTGCATATATATATATGCGCTTAACACAACCTCAGCAAGTAGGATAATGCCACAGGAACAAAGGAAGGAAGCAAGTGAGGAAGGGAGGAAGGGAGGAAGTCCACATTTTTAGAAAGTGTTCTTTTCCAAATTTGCAAGTATAGTCCCAAAACACTGAGTGGGATACAGATCTCAGGAGTACAGAAATACATCTGAGTTCTGTTACTAACTGTAGTGTTTTCTTCAGCATCTATATTGCAAACTCAATAGAAGTGTTAGCATCTGAATGAAAGTATTAACCAGTGAAGTCAGTGGTGAGCAGGCAAAGGCTCACAATCATTTGTTATGCCCTCAGGTGGCTGATTAGCAATATAATGTGATGAATTACTTAGCTGATGCATGGTTTTCTTCCCCATCCATTTTTTCATATTCTTCCCCACTCCTTCCAACAGGCAATGGGCCTGGGTTTTCTAGAGTATGAATCAAGAGTCATGATTTCACCACTTCTATTATTCAGCAATATTATATTCGATGCTGGACAGTCCTGTTCATTCTTCCCTAGCTGGGACTGACACTTCAGTGCAGAAACGCAGAGTGACTTGGATGTTACCATTAAATACAGATCGTATCCTCTCAAGGAAGGCTGCAACTCAAACAGGTCTCTGGTGATAGAGAACTTGCACAGGTGCCTTCACTTCAGCATACCATACCCCATACAGAGGGCTGTGCTGTGCAATGTTTTCACCTCCTACAGTAGAGGCTCAATTCCCAAATCAGGGATGCATTTAATGGTTTCATTCAAGCCTCCATTAAGGAGACATCACTATGTAGAGTCATACTCTCTGCTTTCCTGCTCTATTCAATAGTTTTCTGCTTATTCATCCGAGGTTACATCAGTTTTCAGAAACAGCATCACACTGAGGCCTCTTGTTCAGTCAATTATCCACATGGACTCTAACTCCTTTCAGGGTCACCATTTCCCTGGAAGCAAGTACCCACTCTGCATGTAGCCTATCGTCCTTGTTCCCAAACACATGACCTTGCATTAACATTTGTGCTGGTTAAACAAGACCCACTTCCCAAATGAACTAGATTGATCTGTCAAACTGATCCAACTTTACTGCTGTTTACTCTTACTAATACTGTATCCTCTGCAAATTTTACAGGCACTGATTTCCTCACTTCTGAACCATTAGTAACACCACTGAATTGCATTAGGCTGGAAAAGACCCCCATGGAACCCTGCTGGAAATACTATCTGTGGATGATGATTCCTCATTTACAATTCCTTTTTTCAAATCCATCAGCCAATTATAATATATTTATTATGCACGACATTAATTTTGCATAGTTCTAATTTTTTAATTGGAATGTCATGTGGTATGAAGTCAAATGCTTTTGAGAAGTGCAGGTAGATGTCAGCACAGCTCCTCTTATCAGCCAACCTTGTCAAATACAAAGTTGTGTTTGCTTAAGCAGATCTGTTCTCCATAAAATGAGATGTGCAACAGTTGCTGCTTAGGACTGTGGATTGAAACAAGATGCTGCATCTGGACTCTTAACGAGCAATGAGGAACTGTAGAAGCAAGATCTTAAATAGGAAGCGGATCAGTTGCATTTTCTTACCGTCAAGCCCAAAGCTTTTCAATCACCGCTCCCTGCATTTATTTGTAAGACAGACCGTGTTAAAATTCAAAGTGTATGTGGAGAAAGGACTCATTGGGGATCTCTCAGCACTTCAAGCCACAAACACTTACCTACCTCTGTGGTATAAGGAGATGAACTGAGCAGTACATTTTTGTACTCCCTCCTTATTCTGTTGCACTAGCTCCTGTCCATCATCTCTAAGAAGACCTTGTGGAAGAGTCTATCATCTCAGCTTATATCTCTGTGTAGAGTACATGTCCTAGAAGGAGCAAAGAATGTGTCATGTCTTGAGGAGACTTGACGAGGAATATAGAAGACGGTTTTCAGCTTAAGGGTATACCTGAATTACTGTGTGAGAAACACAGAGGCAGGACCTTTGCTGATCAGTTGATCTCTGAAGCTCTAGAGGGCTGTCTCATCGATTTCTGCATCAACTTCTAGAAGAACAGGAAGATTACACAGGAGGTGCTGAACAGTCTGAACCTCTCACAGAAGTCCTAGCAACTCAAAGAATAGTTACTTGAGATGGGCTGGCAGAACCACCCCAAGCAGAAAGGGAGGGCTCCCTCTCTTCCTCCTCACTCCCCTCCACCCATATACACCCAAGAGCAGTGCTTGTTGGACTCACAACAAGATAATTCAATTTTCAAGACTGGGAGACAACTAACCTACAGAAAAGCGTTAGCAAGTTCGATTATCTCAGTAAAGCACAGGACAGAGGGAAAAGATGGGACCGCATCATGACAGTCATGAAGAAGATAGCCATGACAGAAGGTGAAGGTGAAGAGAAAAACAAAAGAGTGGGAAAGGGGAGAGAGACCTTTTCCTTCAGTGTCAATGAACTAATAAGCCTTTCAGCTACTTCTGAAAGGACAATGTAAGCTGGGCTGGTTTACTGCTCTTCCCTGAACAGCATGGTGACTGCCAAAGAACAAAAGAGAGTCATCTGCTCCTCTTCCTACCATGACCCTATAGCAGATGAAGAGTCTTTCATGCAAGAAGAGGGACTCATGCCCACTGATTTGTGGTAATTTCAAGTTCTCTCTTGAGCACCAGAAGGTAGTTGTGATTATTCAATAAGCACTTGTGCTTCTCACTGTACTGAATCATTGCCTTAGAGCAGTGCATGGCGCTGGAGGTTGGTAGAGCTGCTATGTTCTTGCACAGCCAAGTCCCAAAAGAAAACTGATCATCAGTGCCTTTTTTTTTGTGTAAAGAGACTTAAGACTAGCAGGTATTACATTCTGTCACAGCCTAGATACTACATCTGTATCTCAGAATTCCCATGCCTTATAATTGGATAATAATTTTCTCTCACTTTTCCATTGTCAATAAAGTTGGGTGCAGTTTAACAGCTGCTGTGTGTATATATACATTTTAACAAGAGGCTGCTCTTCAGAATTAAATTACTCTCTATGTGTATGCATGTACTTCCATACATAGGGAGTCAGATCCTCTGTCACTTCATAGATGCTGCTGATGGGCTATAGCTTGCAATACAACTTGGAATTCTTGCTCTGAAATTGCTGTGCAGTCTATGGAGTAGCAAGGAGTAACAATAATAATAAATCAGCACATAAGAATTTATTTAAAATTAATGTTTTCAATAATAATTTAAAGATACTGATTTTAAATACCAAATTTCTTTCAGTTATTTACCATAATGACAAATTATTTTTTTCAAGGAAAATGGATATTCCCTGACCCCAAAATCAACATAAAGCAAATTGAGCAAAAGCACCATAAATTATCTGGACACAGAAATTAATTTGTTGCTAGGTTCCAATTCTGAACACCCAGCTTGTAGTATTGAATACCTCAGATTCAATACCACATGGTTCTACATGCTATCAGTAACCAAAGGACCCACATGAGAAATAACAGTACATCTCCTGATGAATAAGATCGTACCAGTTAGTTTGAATGTTTCTGTGTGATTTACCATGTGCAATTACAGTCAGACCTATGCAATACCACTGAAATCAGTATAGTAACAGTCACCATATAAAAGATATCATTGTCAGGCACTGTACATAAATTTGAAACAGATAGCTGTAACACAGGACAGATTGATCTAGTACTGGAAGTCACTCCTCCTAAATTTAATACCAGACCTGACTTTGATTTGCTTCCATTCTCTTGGATATAATAGCAGCCTTGTGATCTCAAGCTCATGATGCTATTAACTCACTTAATACAGATTTACTCACTTTTAAGAATTGGTAATAGCTCCCTGTGGTCATTTTGGTCACCTCCTAAAATCAAGGTCTCTCTGGACATTCCTTCAAGTAATTTATGAATGGGTCAATGAAACTGTTAATAATTTCAGCTGTCTTCTCTCACTTTCCTCATGTTTCAAAGCAGTGAGCTTTACTCCCTTCTAACATGGATAGCAACATTTCTTGCTTGGCTTGGGATGGGTGACCGCTATTGTTTCTGAACTACTGCACAAACAAGAAGATGGGGATTTGGAACAGACCTTTCTAACATACCACAACATACCACTTAAGAGGACAGAAGTGGAGGTTACACTTAATATTGCATAATTCACTGAGATGTAACCCTGTACCACTGCACATGCCTGTATTAGTGAGCTTTAGAAGAAAAGGGGTTTAACTCTCTGCTAACACTGTGCTAACATAGCTACAACCAGTATTTGTCAAAAGCTGCTTCTGTAGTTTCTGCTACCTCTGTAGATTACAGTGTTGCATTTGCTAACCATTGATAGGAGATGAAAAATACTAGGTCTGTACTGCTATAAAGAAACTGGTACTTATGATGGCTGATCTTTAACTAGTTGCTGTATTAACTCAGTTCAGAAAGTGACTGTGCAGCCAGTAATGCTGCACACCAGTTTAGTGAGCTACGAGGTTGCTCACCCTCATTGCTTGATTTTCCATTTGAGAACTTGTGAAAGTGATGATGAGCACCTATGAGGCTGCAAACCATGTGCTGTCTGGAGAATATGTGCACAGCAGGGAAAATTTACAGAAAAACTCTAACAGCCTCAGAACAATGGTAGTTGTCCAAGCTAGTCCACTGTAACTATATAATCATAAAATCATCACAGAATCATAGAATAGTTTGGGTTAGAAGGAACCTTTAAAGGTCATCTAGTCCAACGCTTGATTTGCCATTTGAGAACTTGTGAAAGTGATGATGGAGGCTGCAAACCATGTGCTGTCTGGAGAATATGTGCACAGCAGGGAAAATTTACAGAAAAACTCTTAACAGCCTCAGAACAATGGTAGTTGTCCAAGCTAGTCCACTGTAACTATATAATCAAAAAATCATCACAGAATCATAGAATAGTTTGGGTTAGAAGGAACCTTTAAAGGTCATCTAGTCCAACTCCCTGTAATAAGCAGGGACATCTACAACCAGATCAGGTTGCTCAGAGCCCCATCCAACCTGGCCTTGCGTGTTTCCAGGGATGGGGCACCTACCACCTATCTGGGCAACCCGTGCCAGTGTTTCACCACTGTCATTGTCAAAAATTTCTTCCTTAGATCTAGTCGAAATCTACACTCTTTTAGGTTAAAACCATTACCCCTTGTCCTATCGCTACAGGCCCTGCTCGAAAGTCTTTCCCCATCTTTCTTATAAGCCCCTTTAAGCACTGGAAGGCTTCATTAGGTCTCCCCAGAGCCTTCTCTTCTGCAGGCTGAACAACCCCAACCTTCTCAGCCTTTCCTCAGAGAGGTGTTCCATCCCTCTGATCATTTTTGTGGGCCTCCTCTGGACGTGCTCCAACAGGTCCATGTCTTTCCTGTGCTGAGGGCTCCAGAGCTGGATGCAGTAATGACTTGGTAAGCCTGGGCTAGTCTCTTGCTGATGCTTTGTTGACCTTGTAAGCACAACAATTTCAAAATCGGGACCAGGAAAATTCATGGTTCAGAGATGAAACATTAAACCGTTTCAGGCTGAGTTAGGACTTCAACCCTAGGTTTCCTCTCAGACAATAAACAGATATGTATGTCCATTGCTGTATTACTGGTATTCTGCCCAGATTTACTTACTCTCAGTCCAAGCTGCCCTGGTGAGTGTATAGAAATTGTAACAGAAATATTAAGATTAGCACAAATTAAGTATGGATCGAAGTGAATGTGTGCAAACACCAGAAGAAACACTAGGAGAAGGGTTAAAATGGTCTGCATTGATAACAATGGATACTGTTCCCAGAAACAGCAATGAGAAATGTGCTGTTCATGTCAAGACCAGGAAGCCTGCACTCTGGTGAGACCATAGCATAGATGAGTCATCAGGAGGAATTCCCAGCCTTTGGCAACAGGAGGATGGCATCAAAGGCACAGCCCATTTCATATCATAGCCCACCACATATGCCATTCCTTTTCTTGTTAGCCCACAAGGAAAACAGGCTACAGCTACACAGACGTGTATATATTCCAAACATATGTTACAAACAAGACAAAATGGACAAATGAGTAGTAACCTTGCCTAAGATTTATGGAGAGTTATGCAAGATTCTGAATCACAGGACAACTCCGTAATAACTGTTGATTGCTAATGAGTTTAAAAGACGAGTCCCAAAACTAATTCAGCATCATCAGACAAGAACTCCGGAATGTGATGAGCACTCAACAGCTGGCACCTCTCATACCCCATGTGGCACAAAATTGATCTTGGGCACACACATCCTAGTATTTGTGAGTATGTGGATGTGACAGTGTGAGTTGGTTAAAAACATTTAGAGTTTCTGAAAATAAGTATCAACTTCCCCTTCCATAAGGTTTTGTGACAGTAATTTCTGACAAGTGCAGATAAACTGCTTCTAGTACTGGCTATGCCAATTTTTCAGGTGTCTCTTGAGGATATTTCATTGTACCGTACAGATATGCCCTTTAGACCATCAGCTCCTGACGATTTAAATAGGAAATAAAGAAAGATAGCATTTAGAAAACACTGAGAATCCTTAGCACCTTTTACGTTAATCTTGGACAAAATTTGGTGTTGACTTCTTACAGAGAAAAGAACAAAACTGAGTAGAAATGGGGAAAGAAACAGATGTATAAGCAGGCCTGAGATTGTCCCCCATCTAATCTTTCAGTATCTGATTATGGTTTCAGGTGTCCTCAAGCCCTTTAGATAATCATATTCTTCTATTGTATAGACATTTGGCAATTATCACTATAGCTGCTTGTTTAAAAAAAAAAAGTTGAAGTAGATAAATAAGGCCTAAGATAATGAAATACATCATCCACCCATTATCCCTTCAATGTATGCAGCCTGCTGGCACGGTTCAGAGTTAATTTACATGATAGATGCTTCTACTTCAGCCTAAAACAAGGCCGGTCTGCATGTCATTTCCTGTCAGGAGTTGCTGAACCTCAATTATTTATTTGAGATAAATGATGTAATAAAAACACACTTTACAGTCCAAAAGCCACCTCCATCTACTATACAATGCCTGGTTTTCTGGTTGAATTTTTTCCCCCCTAAGACACTAGCCACAGTAAAAAATTATTCTGGTACCTAAGCAACACAACATCCCCTTATTTTGTTCCTTGTAAATGACTTAACTGCCTCAGCCATCACGGCTGCTCTCCTGTTCACTCCCAACTGTCATAACAAAAGGTAATATAAGGAAGAAGAGGAGGGTAGCTTTTAAAGCCTGTGGCCAGTGCACTAGCTGAAGCTTCAGGAGCTAAAATTGGTTAGGCGTTATTTAACTGGCCCATGTTACACATATTTCTCTGCTATGCTGACTGGAAAACAATCTAAGAAAGGCAGAGGAAAGGGGCTAGAAAAAGAGTTATTTCATGACAGTGCCAACTTCTTTACCTTGAAGTAACTGGCTGAATTCAGCTGAAGAGCTGGCTGAATTCAGCAAGAAAATAAAATCACCAGGAAGCAGTTATTCCTGTCATAGAGCAGTACTCAATGAGATCAAGAGCTGTTACAACAACAAATCAAATTAGAGTCTGTCTCTTCTGTGTGCAGTTTCTCAGTTTACGTATATAAGAAATGCAAAGAAAAATACCCCATGGGGTGTGGCAAAGATCAATCCATTAATGTGTTGTATTTGAAAATGTAATGTGTTATTAAGTGCTAGACTGATTATTTTAATCAGCAGAGTTTTCACACCATCTGCAATACTATGGCTACGAATGTGGCTGTGGCATTATATTCCAGGTATACAGCATCTCTCTCTATGTCTCGATTCTTACTTCATCATTAGTACAGCATCCAAACGCTTAAGATGAAATCAGATTCAACTGCAGAATGAAACATGAATGAAAATGTAACGCTATCACATTTCTCCTTCTGAAGGGCCCAGGCTGGCATTATCAGATAGTCAATTGAATATATGAGACATTTTTGATGTATTTAATCTTGATATTCTTGTGTAAGGGCCAGATTTGGAAGGAGGTCGTAAATGTAGGCTATTTAATTTTCATTTTCTTCAGAGAGATATGGTAACTGATATATAGAAAGTGATAAAGCAAGCTTTAGATAGAAGACTTTCATCTCTGAAACAATAGAAAGTAGCATACTTTATCTTTTTTATTTACAGATTAACACTTTAAAAATAAAGAGGATGACATATTTTATTAATTACACACACTAAATACCTTTTGTAACCTTAAAAAGAAAAGCAGGCAGTACAGAAATCAACAGAGAGAGGGTTTAGTGAGAAATCTGATAGATCTTGCTAAAGAAACAGCACTGAAGTGCTAAGGAATTCTGCAATAATCTGTGTTGCACCCTGAATTTTCTCTGCTGTTGTTCAGCACTGCTAAACAGCTCTGCAACATGCTCCTGCTGTCTTGTTACAGCTGTGGTAAAGATTAGCTCTTGACCTTGATTCTAGAGGGTTTTGTTATTCTTTATAAAGCAGTCTACTGATCAAAAGTCAACCCCCCACCATCTTTCTTTTTGTTACTTTATACTGGGGAGCCAGACGTTCACCCCTTACCAAGTTCATCTCTGATTCAGCTACTAGTGGCCAAAATGTGACCTGCCATGAAGGACAGACAGCATGGCATCTGGACCAACTCCTTCCATACAGCCCAGTCTGCGCCCTCAGCGGGGAGCTACAGGGGAGAGGGAGAGAGAGTCAAAGACAAATTAACAACCAACCAAACTGAAACCTGCCACAGGTTTCAGAGCCACAGTTACAGAGAAAGTAAAGCCCTGACGGGTACAAAAATACACAGCTACCCCACCTCTGTGTGGGCAAATAAACGGGAACCAGCGTGCCAAAGAGACACAAGTTTTTTTCCCCTTCCCCTTCCCTCCTTTCCCTTCCACTCCCTTCTTTTCTTCTGCAATAAGATGTGTTCAAAGTCTCCAGTTTGAGTCCTTTTTCTCTACAGAAACATATATCAAGAAGGCTGGAGATTTCTGGCAAAAAAATGTAAAGAACTTAACTTGGTCCTGAATTTACATTTGCAAATCTTCATAGGAAGCTCCCTGTGTAACCTCCATGAATTAAACATACTGCAGTCAAAAGCCTTTGGCACCAGTGCGGGATTAATGACCAACTGGAAAGACAATGGCTTGAAGAAAGCCAAGCCATCATTAAGACTGTGTTCTGTGCCAAGGTTATTGCCATCATAGGCCTTTTTAAAAGCACTGAGGAAAATAAACATTACAGAGCAAGTCATTTGTTATATTGAGCCAATGCTCCTCATAAGGGTTTTTGAAGGATGCTGCTTTTACTCTTGACACACGTTTTTCCAAAAGTCTTTAGGCACCACTGCTGGGATTGCCTCATATTTTATGTAATTTGGGGCACAGTCATGAACTTGGCATCTCTTCCAGAAATGCTGGGGGAAAGACCCTAGAAATGAGCCAGAATTCATTTTGGTTGAGATGGACCACTGTAGGTTATGGTCAATAGGTAATGGTTGGAAAAGCACCACTTCTACACCTACTTTCTCATACCCAAATGCATTATTGTACTCTAGAAAGTCTGTTTCTTGTTTGGAATGATTTCTAGGAAGACCTGTGGGTCTGTGTAAAATTTACTGAAGCCATAAATGGTGAAAGGCCAAGCTTTTGTAAATGACTCAATCTTGGCTATATGGACAAGAGCTGGATAATCAAAAGGAAAATACTCAGTGATTTTGCAACTCAGGTTGCAAAAGAGTGATCAGAATGTTACATCACCTTTCTGTTGGCATAAACCTAAGATAATTACTGCTTTTTTAGACCAATACAAATGAGAAAAAATGAGATTCTTGAATATTCGTTTTTATAGTTGAACTATTTATAACTCTTTATGTAATGATTTTTATCTGCGTCTCCTTTCCATGTTCTGGCATCTTGCAGTAAGTAGAAGGGAACAACATAAGATGTAAGATGGAGAATCCAGTGGTACATGATGAGAACTCCTGCTGTGAAGAGTTCTCTTACTAAAACAATATTTTAGCTCTAAAATGTTGGAACCCACTCTTACTAAACTAGCATGTTATAAGTATCTCACTATGTCATGTTCCCTCTGTTACTCACTCATGAACCAACTATTACAGCCCCTTGCTCTGCTGCTCCGTTGTAACCTTTCTGAACCTAGCCGTAACTGAACAAAACCAAGATTACATGAGAGGATTCCAACAGTGCTTGTACAGCAGTGAATCCCAATCATAAAACTGAGGTCCATATATCATAAACCAAGTAATGCAAATTTATAGATTAAAAAAAATAAAATAATCAAGTAGAGATAAAACCCAAAATCCATATAGCAGTCAAAAATGTTGAGCCTGAATGAGAAATGGGCAGCAGTTTTAAGGATGGGCATCCATTACAGGCTTACATGTTGTCCTGCAGTAGATGTAGATGTTAATCTACCTATAAAAGGGCTTTCTTTTACATTCTGAGCATATTAGTAAACATACAGGATTAAACTGAACCTTTAAGGATTTTTTAAAATTGTTTTTTCTCCCTACATGCACTCTTCTCCCCAAGCTCCCTATTGTCCTTTTTTAAATGCAGTCTCCCATATCTAGACAAGGTTAGAAGAAAACATACCTCAGTAATGGGTGATATGGCAAGACCCACAGCAAAGCAAGAATTAACATATGCTAGCCTGCTCTGAGCAGTTAAAGCCACATCAGAATGAGAATACTTTGTCTAGACACAGCATTGTTATACATGGTTAAATCAACCTAATCAAATAATTGAAGAATACAACTTAGGTCTTTGATGTGGGAGAGATGCAACCTCATCAGACTGAAAAACACATTTTTTTCTTCTGCTTTTGGGTCTTCTGGCAGTCAATTATTTGCAGCACCTCAGGTGTTGGCTACTACGCTCCTGAACACTACTCACATAAGGAATAAAAAGCTAGTTTTAATTCAGAATAGAGTCAATTCCAAAGCTTCCACTAGCATTTTCCCACCACTTGCTCACCTATATCTTTCTTGAGAAAGACCTCAAAGGAACTAAAGGGGGTTTCTCAAAGAAGGTGAC
>NW_010523924.1:0-6574 GCF_000687285.1 Phaethon lepturus
TTGACCACCCTCTCAGTAAAGAAATTTTTCCTAATATCCAATCTAAACCTCCCCTGGCACAACTTGAGGCCATTTCTTCTCATTCTGTCTCTAGATACTTGGGAGCAGAGACCAACACCCACGTCACCACAACCCCCTTTCAGGTAGTTGTAGAGAGCCATAAGGTCTCCTCTCAGCCTCCCCTTCTCCAGACTGAACAACCCCAGTTCCCTCAGCCGCTCCTCATAAGACTTGTGCTCCAGACCCATCACCAGCTTCGTTGCCCTTCTCTGGACACGCTCCAGCACCTCAATGTCCTTGTAGTGAGGGGCCCAAAACTGAACACAGGATTCAAGCTGTGGCCTCACCAGTGCCGAGTACAGGGGCACAATCACTTCCCTGCTCCTGCTGGCCACACTATTCCTGATACAGGCCAGGATGCTGTGGGCCTTCTTGGCTACCTGGGCACACTGCTGGCTCATGTTCAGCCGGCTGTCAACCAGCACCCCCAGGTCCCTTTCTGCCGGGCAGCTCTCCAGCCACTCCTCTTCAAGCCTGTAGCGTTGCATGGGGTTGTTGTGACCCAAGTGCAGGACCCAGCACTTGGCCTTATTAAAACTCATACAGCTGACCTGAGCCCATCGATCCAGCCTGTCCAGATCGCTTTGCAGAGCCCTCCTACCCTCCAGCAGATCAACAGTCCTGCCCAACTTGGTGCTGTCTGCAGTTGAATCTCCCTGAGTTGAGTCTGGCCCATGACAGTAACGGTTGACTGATCTCTCCCTGTCCTTATGTTGACCCACAAGCTTCTCATTATATTTTTCTCTCCCCTGTCCAGCTGAGGAGGTGAGTGAGAGAGTAACTTGGTGGGCACCTGGCATCTAACCAAGGTCAACACACCACAGGGCATTTTAGGCAATTGTAGATGGTGCCAAAGTTACACTCTCAAACTTGTTACAGGACTGGTAGAATTACATTCTGCCCACATTCATAGGATGGGTCAGACTATATGCTGAGAAACACTAAAAACCTGGCCTCACATATCCCCTTCATAGATGCTGAATGTCTGTAGTTTGCAGACTGCAACTTGGCCAAACTTCTTTTGAACAAAAAGCTGTATATATTTAAGTGCGGGCAGGAATTTTTCTTTAATGATAGATTTTGAAAACAGATCACACTTGTCAGGCAGTTTTTTATTTTCCCAACCTTGTGTCTGAATTTTTTTCTCTATGAAGCCATGGAAAATTGTCAGCTTGGAGATAGCAATTTATCTGGATCAATTTTCATTCTTCTGTAAGTGGCATGCTGCTGGCAGGTTAGAGTTGGGGGCCAAGGATCTGGAATCTTAAGTTTTATTCCCAACTGTGCCACTAGCATGTTCTCTAACCTTAGGCGAGTGGGTTTTGAGGTTTTTTTTATTGCATGAGCAGAAACAGGATGCCACCTCACAGGGCTTAATTAATGTTTGTAAACCATTTCAAGATTTCTGGATGAAGGCAGGAATGATTCCACACGGTAATCATAATGCCTAATGGCCAGGCCCAGGGCATGCCAGCCCTCATTCTGCAGAGCAGGCACTAGGACAATGGTGTCAACATGACATACGATCCGCTTGGTTCCCTTCTCTCCCTACCTTGGCCACCTGCGTCAACCTCCTTTTTTGTGCATATAGATAGCCCATAACAGCGCGCTATTATACATTGCTAGAATAACAGATCTATCTACATCAACCTCTGTGGAGAAACTTGTAAGCAAAGAAGGAGAGTCACTGTGAAGTTTGGGAAAAAACACCTATGAAATTCAGCTCTTGTGGAGCACAGTTTGGCTGTGAACGTGACTTACCTCTGTGGTGCAGCCATTCATCAATGAAGGTAAAAAGGTCTCATAGCTCTAAGAAGAAAGAAAAAGGGGGCAGGAAACTTGTATTTCCATAAAACATGTGCCTGTTCAGTGTTTCTGCAGGAGCACCACAATAGTCAGAGCTATAAAAGGGTAGATACTTTACGGATGATCTGTTCATGCACCACAGACTTTCTAACACAGTTGTCGACATACAGGCCGGTGTTTCTTAGAGCTGCTGGTAGCTGTGAAGAGTAGGTGTGAACTGGATTATGTTTCTAAGATGCTTTTTAGATTAGGTTGTCTTTATACTTCCAGAGTTCAGAGTTAATTTTGACCTTTGATGTTTCTTTATTCCTCTTAGCATTGCTCTGACTTTCTGTACTCCAAACTAGAATTTCAACAAGCTATGTTTAATTTAGGTGCTCCTAACAATTAGCCCTGTAAGCCACTCCTGTCTCTAGACCCATACCCAGGAGCTGAGAACACCATGATGGGTGCCTGGACATGGCAGTGACTCTTGGTGCCAGCTCTGCTGCCGCAGCACTGGACATAGACAGCTGGACCACACTTGACCAAGGTCTGCTTATTGTTCCATGTGCATGGCCAGCAATACAGATGCAGTTTTGCTGTTTCAGTGCTGGTTCAGCAATGACTTGGTTGAGCAATGCTTCCTGCACCATGCCCTGGTGCAGTTCATGTTAGGCTCAGATCCTTGGCAATGGTAAGAGGATGGAGATCTTGGAGGCGCTGTCCGAGTTCGACATCTAACGACTGCCCCACCTGAGAGTTAGCTGGCCTTTTGGCTTCCTGCATGTCAGCAAGGCAGAAAATGATACATTCACAGTGGTCCCAACTGGGGCGAGCAGTCCTGGGGTTTACTCTTCCAGCAGCCATTGCTCAGAGAAGCTCTTTCTGGTCTTGAGGGCAGCCATCTCCTCCCTCAAAGCTTGGCAAGGCTCAGTGATCTGATTCGCTCCCTGGCTCTATGGATCACACATTGCAGTGAACTCATCTGTCCTTGGGTTTGTCATGTGCTGGAAAGAGATGAAGAGTAGCATCCCTTCCCAGCAGATGGTTAACAGAAAGCTTTTGAATCATAGAATCGTTTAGGTTGGAAAAGACCTTTAAGATCATCAAGTCCAACTGCTAACCTAGCATCGCCAAGTCCACCACTAAACCATGTCCCTAAGCAGCACATCTACATGTCTTTTAAATACCTCCAGGGATGGTGACTCAACCACTTCCCTGGGCAGCCTGTTCCAATGATTGATAACCCTTTTGGTGAAGGAATTTTTCCTAATATGCAATCTAAACCTCTCCTGGTGCAACCTGAGGCTGTTTCTTCTTGTCCTATCACTTGTTACTTGGGGAGAGAGTCTGACAACTGCTTTGCTACAAACCTCCTTTCAGGTAGATGTAGAGAGTGGTAAGGTCTCTCCTCAGCTTCTTTTTCTTCAGACTAAGCAACCCCAGTTCCCTCAGCCGCTCCTCATAAGACTTGTTCTCCAGACCCCTCACCAGCTTTGTTGCCCTTCTCTGGACATGCTCCAGCAACTCAGCATCCTTCTTGTAGTGAGGGGCCCAAAACTGAACACAGGATTCAAGGTGCGGCCTCACCAGTGCCGAGTACAGGGGCACGATCACTTCCCTACTCCTGCTGGCCACACTATTTCTGATACAAGCAGGATGCTGTTGGCCTTCTTGGCCACCTGGGCACACTGCTGGCTCTTGTTCAGGCGGATGTCAACCAGCACCCCCAGGTCCTTTTCCACCAGGCAGCTCTCCAGCCACTCCTCCCCAAGCCTGTAGCGTTGCATGGGGTTGTCATGACCCAAGTGCAGGACCCAGCACTTGGCCTTATTAAACCTCATACAGTTGACCTCATCCCATCGATCCAGCCTGTCCAGATCCTTCTGCAGAGCCCTCCTACCCTCCAGCAGATCAACACTCCCACCCAACTTGGTGTCCTCTGCAAACTTACCGAGGGAGCACTCAATCCCCTCGTTTTGGCTGCAGACATGCAAGTTGGTCATCAGTAGTGGACCATCATCTTCTGATGAGACTCTGAAATCACCGATCAGAGAGCAGTTTGAGTTAAACAGGAGCTAATCAAAGCCCAGCCTGGAATTTGTTAGGCTCAATCAGTTCCCCAGATAACCACATCAGCTCAGCAAACCTTACCTGGCCCAGCAAGCAGGGCAATGGCCACGGCTGGCAGACCAGCATGAGGGGACCGCGCGCAGGGCAGAGCCTCACCACCCAGCTGGTAATCCTGAAGTTTACCCCAAGCAGTCCATGCATGCAGGCCTACAAAGAGAAATTGCTTAAAACTTTAAAATGAATAATTCAGCACTCCTTTGATTTGTGACTTTTAACTACTGCAGAATGTCTGTCCTGCCACATTACTTCAACCTTGAAATGAAGAACAAATAGATGTGATTCAGACTCTAAATATTTAAAGCCAGAATCTAATCTTAGAGACATTGTGTATGCTGTCATCTCAAAAACTTGATAAAGAGAGACAATTGATGGACAGCACAAATTGAAATTACATTCAGTCTCTGTATTAAAAAACTTGCCCTGCTAATTCACATGAATGATTAACCACAAAGAAACTTAAGTCTGTGAGTTACAGCAGTGCTGAAGTGGTCTTTGTTGTCACTGTTTTGGTTAACTTCAGAAAAGAATAGTCCAAAACCACCTCACACGGAAAGGACATCATCTCCCTTTTCCCCTCTTTGCTCTCAGAGATGCGGGTAAACTATTAACATTTTCCACTTAAATGGTAAACAAAATGTTTCTAATCTTCCTTTCACTCGGAAGAAAGATAAAATCACAACCATAACCTAAATCAAAAGCTATAATAGCACTTGGACACTTACAGCCTCTTACTACAGATAGCCAGGTCAAAGCAATCAGCATATGAATCTTCATGCACAGCGAGCAAAAAGATAATTCGACACAGCTCTCTATTGAGTATTATTGTAAGAGGAGTAAGTGCGCCAGGGTATGACCCTATTAAATACCAAACCTGTAGCTCCAAAATAGCACAAAACCCAGATGAATGTTCTCATCTCGAGCAGTAATGTGCCAGAATACAAATAGAGGATTGCAAATGTTTCAAGTGCACAAGTAAAGCAAAATAAGTCCATGTTAAAATAAAGAGTGGAATACATATTGGTGGCTGAGCAGAATGAAGGATGCTGGACCTGCTGCTGCTGAAACTGATGGTGGTCTTTCTGTTCCCCTAGTTGGACTTTAAGGTTTCATTATGGGACTTCTGGATATCACAACCATATAGCAGCCTCACAAGACAAACTTCAGTCCACTAAAAGCAGCAAAGAGGCTGAACACCTGCATCAAGCAAATGACATGTGGGTATTTAGCCTCATCTAAAGGCTAAATGACGTTATCCTCTTTGCTTTCTAGTTTGGGGCTAGCATAGCGCAGCCACCGCTCTAGGGGCGAGGGTGCTGCAGACTTTAGGTAGCATTTAGATCAACTCAGAAGGGCTGTTCATACATCAGATGTGAATAGCATTGTATGTAGCCAGTAGGGTTTTATTAAGAAAACAAACACGACTTAGTTTAGACAGATGGAAATGTTTTATATTTCAGTAAGGCTGTCTGCTCTAGCATAAAAAAAATCCACTTCTATCATTTTCCAGTGAGCTGAGCCTGGGAGGGCCTGACTGCCCACAGGGCCCTTTGGGGATGAAAAGTGCATGACTAATCCAGACAGCAATTGTTTCCTTCCTTGGGCTCCAGAGGAATATAGCGTTGTGGTCCAGCAAGTGCCACCAAAACACAAGGTGGAAACCCACACGAAGAAGGATCGCATGAAGGAGGACAAGGAAACCAGACAGACCCACAATAATCAGATTCCAAATAACATCCTGGAGGCAGTTTTACAATTGTGAGCATTGCCATGGACCCAGATGCAGCTGCAGGAAGCATGGATTTTGGCTTGTTTTATATCCCATGGATTGGTGTCCAGGCTCTGCAACTAGCAAGTATGATCTCTTACTGAATAGGAGCATAGCCACAGGAGAGGAAAGATTAAGGGTATCAAAGGAATACATTTTTCATTTCACTCCTTTCTTATTACAGTAGATTAAAAGAAAAAAAGAGAGTTTTGTTCCACATTCAATTTTGAGGAGAATTAAATAAGCCAAAAACATTGTTCAGAATTAGAGCACTGAATAAAGGATTTCAAAAACACAGTGTGTGATTCATGGCGGGATTTTTATTTCCTTTTAAGACGAGCCATATACAGCTGTACGAGAGCTATTGTCCTCTGTCCCACTGAAGAAATAGTTTCTTTCTGAAGTGTTCAATCTGTTAAGACACATAGGTGCTTTAAAAGCTTAAAAAAAGAAGGAAAGCACTCAAACTCTTCTGGTTCAAATGGCAATTATCTGAAAAGCAGCAAGGAAACAGAAATACATGGGTAAATGAAATAGCTTTTGATTGCCTGGCTATGAATGATGGTAGGATTTGTCCTCTTCGTGAACAACGCAGCAGCAAGCAGTATGCACCGGCAAGACAAAAGTCAGCCCTGAAGGACTGGTACAACGGCAGTGATCTTTCTTACATAGCACAGATAGTTACTACAAGCCTGCAGAGGAGAAGCCACTTTCTTCTCTAATGGATGGAGAAATGCTCCTTGCCACTGAGCCATAAGAGGACACGATTTGAAAGAAAACAAAACCCTTAAAAACTTCCTGATAACTGTGGATCTGAAAGTCTCTTTC
>NW_010523924.1:6605-44118 GCF_000687285.1 Phaethon lepturus
GAAATGTCAAACACCAAGACTTCCACCATAATTTTTAGGCCACATTAAGACAAAGGCTTACAAAAGAGGAAGGCTGAAAGACCAACTCTAGTTTACATTTCCACCTTTCCAATTCATCATTCATCAACTGAAGGAGGGTTTCTCAAAATAAAAAAAGACAGAAACAGAGACTAGGTAAGCACAGAGCCTCAGAAAACAGAATTATTGGTAATTTTAGCTTGTATGCTGCTGTCACTCATTCTCCAGGGAGCACCATGCTCCAGGAAGATCTGGCAAAGCAGACCTCTGGAATGAGAGGAGCTTGTGTGATGGAGAACCTGGAAAGCTTCAGACACTGAGCTTGACTGCCTTGAGCTGGGAATGAGGGATGAAAGCAAGTCACAAGGTCCGTGGTGCTGAGATTTCCAGTGCAACAACTCTAGTGACTCAAAGTGCCAAATTTCAACCCCTCTGAGTGCAAAGTAGAATAGCACAGGATTTGAGTCAGAGGTTGGTAAAAAAATGGCAGCCAGACATCCTCCATTAAACTTCTGGAGTTGACTGTCTCATTGCTCTGACAGGTTATCTCTAGACAGAGGAAGAAAAAAAAAAAAACCCAGACAGCTTCCCCCATAAGCTTTTTCTAAGAGAATACAACAAAATTGGAAAAGTCATAAGAGAAGTCAGTCTTTGCTCAAGATAAAATTCTTTAGAGAGGAAGTCCTCAGAGAACTGTTACACCACCTGCTTAGGTGCAAATGGGAAATCTGACTAGAACCTTAATTTATCAGGGTAAATCGAGGTGTTGCAGCCACATGCATGTGAAAGAGGGGTTTCCTGATAGCATTCAGAGATTTTTTTTTTAGGCCATGCAGGGACATACTACCAAGGCATACTATGGTTGAAAATGTTTGTGTTACTAACAAAGCTTGAGAACCTGGAACAGTAAAGGACTGGCTACAAAATCTTGTCAGTGCTGGTAAGTCCAGGACAGCTGAATTTCAAGCTTAGAGACATTCTAAGTCTATGCATCCAGCTAAAAATCCTCCCATGTTACGACAGTTTGGGAATTCGTGAATTTATGAATTCCAATTTGAGTTTCTGAGTTCCCTGTATATTTGTTTATAGTGATGGCTCTGCTGGTCTTCAAAATGTTGCCAGAAAGTCCAGCTTTAGAGACTGTGTGTAAACACAGCTCAGACTGAGCAGGCTGAGAAACATGTGTCCAACACAGCAGCCTGCAGAAGGGGGAAGCCCAAGGATGGCTGGAACAGACTGAATAGAGAAACCGTCTTGAGGAAGCACTACGCCTCACGTATGCAAGCTAGCCGAGGTCCCCTCCAGCCATAACCACTTGCTTATAAATCTATAGGATATAGAGAGCGGCAAAAAGATCTAGTAAGGTGTCAGAGGGAAACCTGGTGCTAAGGAATAGAGTAAATTCCTGGCCACAGACAAAAATCTCCAAATTCCTGTTCAGTTGGGTGAGTTACTCCATATTAGGCAAGTAGGGGCAGGGACCTTGTCCCATCATCTGAGATATCTACTTGCTTGTTTGCTTGTGAGGAGACAAGCAAACCCTTTGGAGAGGCTGAAGTCAGGAGTGGGATTCAGACCTGGTGGTGGTGGTCAACAGCCTGAATGATGGTGGGGAGATGTCCAAGCACGGGAGTTTTGTTCACGGCTGCCACTGTGGAGCAGAGTGGCTCCTATTATGCAGAGAGAAGGTTCTTGTGCTCAAAGAAGTGCCCCTTAGAGGGATTGCAGAGGGGATGAAAAGGAGGGACACCCCCAGTGAGCTTTTTTCTTTTATCTTGCAGATGAACCAGATGGTAGGAGCAGCAGAAACCAAAGGAGGAGCATGAAGCCTTTAAGAATCAGATTGCTAAAACGTAGGGAAAACTGAAGCCAAAAACTAGGCCTGGACAAAACAGAGCATCAGAGTGGAAAACAAGCATTGGAGGACCTTAGCCAAAAGCAGGAAGAATAAAATAAACCAGCTCAGTTCTTCAATTTAAATTCCAGCTCTGTGCTTTCAGGAGAGGAGACTTAGAGAAACCAAAGAACTGGCATCAGGTCTCCTTTGTAGCTGCAGCTGCTCACGGTTATCTGCCTCCACGTTCCCTGGCAGACAGCACTGCAGCGCCGGAAGCCTGCGAATTTCCCAGGATGTGAAAAAAGGGCACCAAAGAGTGACCAGTGGATCCCCCAGCAATTCGCACACGCCGGCAGACACACATGCTTGTCTAACAGGTAAGAAAGATCCTGCTACAGCATTGCCGCAGCCCCCGGCAGCTTACGATCGCCCGCAGCTGCTCTGCATCAAGTCACTGATGGTGGGGGACATGTAATGTTCCCTCTGAAAGCCCTACTTGCTCAAGCAGGGCTTTCTGAGCCGCTGCTGAGCCTCTATTTTAATTGGCTTTCAGGTCCCAAGACAGATTTTCCTCAGGCAAGACCACCTCGCTACGGGATGCTGCAACACATCCTCTCTTCTCAGGAGTACTCTCATTTTTCAGAGCAAATGCCCATAAAGAGGGCATGATGTCAGGCATACCATCTGCAGGATGCGCTGTGCTCCTCCATTACCAACCGCAGACTGACGGACGCTGCTGCGCTATCACCCCTGGAGGAAGCATTACAAACCCCTTTCAACACCCACCTCCCAATTTCAAGTAAAGATCCCGTGACACTTGGTGGAAAAAAACAACATTGTATTTGATTTACAATTGACAGGATTTACAAATAATGACAAAGAAACAGATTAGCCATGAAATTAGGATGCCTTTGTTGAAGGAGTAGCTGGCAAAGCACCTTTATGTAGAAGTCATATACCTCAGTCCTAAACAGTGTAAAATAACTTACAGCCCAGGCAGGTTCAGGAACGATTATACACAAATGCGGGAAGTCAAATACAAAACAAACCAAAAAACCCCCTCCCAGCTTACCCAGGCAGGAAACCGGTTCTGGCGAGGCTTTTGATTTTTGGAAACAGAAGGAAAGACCCACTGACAAATATTAGGAAATTTTCAAAAAGCCGGGGGGGAAAATATATCAACAAACAGTAAAAGTCACTGTACGACAACCCACCAAGCAGGGAGAGCGGGCAGCAGACACTGCGTTAGCTTGCTGAGAACCGGCAGAGTCCGAGCGCTTGGCAGGACGATGAACGAAGGAGTACAGATGGCAGCGCTTCATTAAAATGCTACTTTACTGCCAAAAACTTGCGAGACAAAGAGGAATAAAGTTCTCTGATGTGCAATACAGCAATTTAAGAAGACGTACCTAACTTTTTGATTTGTACGGAGCTCACCTATATCGTAAACACACACTTTCTGACAAGTTATTTCAATTGTCTTTGCTATGGGTTATGGTGTGTATTCAGTCAAATGCAGCATTCCAAGGCTCAAAACTGACTGAGTGGTTTTCAATAGATGGGTATATGATTTTTCCAATATCATACTAGTATTTTACATCACAAATACAATAAAAACAAGTGATGGTATTTCTAGGACAGTTCCAAGATTCAAATAAAAAACCATCAGAACCATTCTAAAATAAGATATTATACATAATCAAATCATGTTAAACAGCACACTCTCGGCAAGCAGCTAATTACAAGCATTCTGCTGGTCATGTTTTTCACACAAAAGTCATTCAATAGCACATAAATATTTCTTCTTCTGATCTGCTTCTTTTTACAAAACCATTCATCAGATTCACAGAATTAGTACAAGTAAGGCACATTAGCATATATCATAAAACTCACAATAATAACAAAGAGTTGTAAAGTTTTAAGGACTAATTCCTTCTTTGCAGTGATTCTGAACCAAATGAGACTTTAACAGTAGAACCCTCTTACATTGATATTACTCTCATTTCCGTCGCAGCCAGCTGTGGTGGGTGCAATACTGTGCATCACCATGGACATAAATAATTAAATTAAGAACCGTGTGTGGTAGCAAATCCCATTCTTAGATCTTCCAGAGAAATCAGACACGTTGTTCACGATGTTCATTATCAGCATAGACTAAGTTTTAGAGCTATATGGAAGTCAATTTCCAGTTATCAAAATAAAAGGGGATATTGCATGTGTCTCTGAGTATGTTATTGTTTTCCTAGTACAAATATTGCTTAAAGTAGAAAGGATGCTATAGTATTGAATTTACTTGCATAATGAATCCTAAATGCTGATGTCTCAAATTCTACTCAATTAAACGAACTGTAGGTTTTCCTTCTTCCACCCCCCACCCTGCCCCCAACCAAAGGACTCTCTTTCCCATAGAAGATTCATTTACACACAACACAGCTTTTAATTAGAAGCATAATTTACAGTAAAAATTTTTTACATTACACCTCTGCTATCAAAAAAACATGAAATCTTTCATTTAAAGTTGTAATTATACATTAAAAAATAGAACACTATTTCCTTAACAGGAAGAATGAATTTGAACATCTTCAGATCAGATTTCTTTATTGCGGCTTTTGAGTCAAAGGTCAGTCACTTTATTCTCTAACGCAGCTGCTATTTGCTGTAAACGGAAGGCAAGCTGCATTTTTTGTGCAGCTGGATCCTCTTCAAGTGCATTTATAATCTGGAAGAAATAAACACAGAATGTTTAGAATCATTTAGCTTAAAATACACTACATAGTTCCTGGACCAAGTGTTTGATACTACTTTGGTTGTAAAGGATCTTTCGCATTCACTCTGCACCAAAGATAAAGTCCATCTAGTAGGCCCCATGTTCTCTTTTTGCACAAAGGCAATAAAAGTGATCGTCTTCATTACTTCAGTTAAGTTGCTGTGATGTTTCCCATTATGCTGGGATCCAAGCAAATTAATAGGTAGTACTTTATCTTGTGAAATACTACATTCCAAGATGGAGCAGGCAGGGGAAAAAGGTCTTTATAGCTATTTAAGAAACAGTGCTTTTACTTACAGTGCACCCTACAAGGCTAAGGGTCATTTACCAGACCCATGAGCTTTGGTTATGAGAAGCTCCTGGGTGGTCCACGCACAGCATAAGGTAGGGCAACGCGAGGTCTCTTGTGTCTGTAGGCAACGCGATGAAGAAAACAGACTGGCCACAGTGTCAGGGAGCTGCAACAGGGAGCTGCCGGCAGCTCCCCTTTTGCTCTCGCAAGAAATGCCGAGGCTCTGGCCCAGCACCACGTAGCTCAGGAAGCAAAGAGCTCGTCAGAGGAGCCCCCCAGCATCCCGCACGCAGCCTCTGCTATACGGAACATGTATAGAGGAAGGTATGAGTCTAAGACACAAGGGATTTGAAAACAAGAGCTAGAAAAGGTCAACTGTTATGAGAAGGCTTTTCTTCAAATAGAGTTTTTTAGGGCTTCTCAAGATCAAATTTCAAAGGTTTTGAAAGGTTTTCATTTCCACCATCCTTTAGGGAAACTTTTCCATCAACTATTAGATTTCTCCATTAGAAGAATGTATTACACAGCAAAACTGTTGCTTCTCTAGAACTGGCTTTATTAATAAAAGTCAGACACTGTAATCAAGCAGAAACCTTCAGCTCTGTTGAAATACTATATAAACTTGAAAGTACAAGAACTGGAGAAATAGAGTTTGCCTGTCATTCACTACCTGTGGTTCTTACTACTCCTTGCACATCATTGACAATGCAGATTAATGCAGACAGCGTCAATCTAGCCAATAATTTCACTTTGAAGGGCTGGTATAGCGTTTGAGTTTCAAACACTGGAGCAAATTTGTTTAGAAATAATTATTATAATGAATTTGTTTTTAAAGCGTGAAAATGTTTCTACAAGACAAAGTTAATAAACACTTATTGCGGTATTTAAATTGGACCTAATTTAATCTGATATTGTTCCCTTAATTTAAACAATTACATCTAGCTGTAACTACTCAAATCTAGACTAAATAATTCATTATTATCTCTGCTGGTGAATATATCCTTCATATAAATGTGGACAAGTAGAATGTACCCACTTAGTCATTGTCAAGCCCTGCAGAGATGCAGAAGGTACAGCGCATGCTGGGAACCACTGCGTCAGTAATAAACACAAGGGCAGCTGCAAAATGTTCCAATTTATGCAAATTAAAACATTTTCATGGAAAAGAAATAAGCTCGATTAATTTTATTGAATGGTTCTTGACAGATTATCTCCATAACTCTGAATTAGCAGCCTTTTCATCAGACACACCTTGTTGTCATACAGTGATGTACGTGAAACGAAGAGCTGCAGCTACGCACTGGGCTTTGCTGGCCTGCCACTGATGAAGTCCCACAGACCAGCGACTCCACCGGCACCTGCCACCAAACATGAACCCACGAGTGGAAGCAGGGACAGAGGGGTGTGGAAGAATCAGGGCTTTACGGTTCATCTGTCATCCAGGGTCCCTGAGTGTTTCCGTAAGAGGTCAAGCCCTGGGTACGTTCGGGAAGGCGTTGAAAGCCAGCTTGGTTAGCGCTGGGGACGAGGGGCGAGGAAACCAACGCCATCGGGAAGCCTCTGGGCGCTTCCCTGACTGACCCTCATTGCAAGACTTCTCAGGGTGATTTGATTTTCCCTGCTTACATCTGTTGAGAAGCTGCGACAGGCAGGCTGCTCCTGTGTAAAGCAGCTGCAGTGAAGCTGAGGATGAGACTCACTGCCTTTAGTGCTAAATATAAGTGAAAACACGAACTGTGCTGAGGTGCAAGACAAACTGAAGAGCGCTCACATGTACTGTACTCCTTTTTGATTCAGCATCTGTTCTTACTTGCTTTGATTTAATTCTGAGAGCTTTCTGGAGGCATTCATTTCCATGGAAAC
Organism: Phaethon lepturus; assembly: GCF_000687285.1. NCBI lineage: Eukaryota > Metazoa > Chordata > Aves > Phaethontiformes > Phaethontidae > Phaethon > Phaethon lepturus. The sequence continues at coordinate 13,383 of NW_010523924.1, forward strand.
CTTTGAATAAAAGTTTCCTTCTCTCTTTTTGTTTTCAGATTAAGTTTGGAGAGCCATAGCCACAGCCCAACTACACTGGGATATTCTTTGTCCGCCTTTCCACAGGGTGTGAAAAACCCAAGAAATGTTTTGGATTGAATCTATGACTCTCCTTTTGAATCAGGCTATATTCAACAGTTACTCTACTTTGGTTTACCTTGGGCAGCCACTTCATTTGGCATGGCAAAACAGGGACAACAGCATGCATGGAAGTTTTAAGTGCATCTTAACTAATGAAAAAGGCATGGCCCCATTCCTACCAGCAAAACAAGTTTAATGGATTGTTCCTAACAGAAAAGACACTGGCTTGAAAACTGATATAGCTCTGATGACTACTTTTTGCTTAGTGACATTCTTATGTCCTAATTCTTAGGAATTCTTAGGAATTAAGATGGTAGTACTGAAGAGAAATGACTTTTAAATCTATTTCTCTTTCAGATCTTGTTAAACTATCACTACCAAAACCAGATAGCCCACAATGAAATTTTTCATTTATAACACACCCTTGACCAGTGTAATTGCCAAGCAAGGTGTGTAACTGCAAAGTGAGAGCTTTCTGCTCAGCATTGCTTTTACCTGATTATCCAGGGAATTCCAGAAGTTGTTCCTTTAGACTGAGGTTAGCCTTCATAACATTTTACCACTGACAATAAAACATGACAATAAAAGCTTCAACTTACCTCATCATAGTATTTGTTAGTATACTGGTAGAGTTGGTGTAGAGCCACAAGTGTATTTAAGGAATCGGTATGTGCCTGTTAAAACAACACAAGCAGGCAGCAAACGTGTCAAAATATGATCACAGACAGCTGAAAGTTAGGCACATACCAACTGTTGGACACAATATACAAGATTTTCAAATGCAAGCTTAACAAATGTAACTTTTGTTAAATGACAGTTGGGGCAGAAAAAAGGGGTGAGAAAACTTTTGCTTGGTGATTTTTAGATCAAGACTTTCCCACTGGTGTTTTTCCAGCCTGCCCACAACTCTAACACTGGAGGTGGAAAATATTTTGAACTCTGAATGTCAAACCACAGACTACAGCTCAAACATCTGCTAACAGCACGGGTATGCATAACGAAAGCATTTACTCAGTACAGTCTACGTATTGTTGAGATATTAAGCGTTAGTTCTGTCACTGTCACGGCTGTTTGAAATCCTTTCTCCAGCTCCTTTTTAGCTCTTTGAAATTATTCACACCTCACTATAGCAAAGGTGTAACTCGTCAAGATCAGAAGCACACGTATGTTTGGAAAAAGCCATCTGAATCATGAAGATGGAAGGGGGGTGGTGGGGGAGGGGGAGAGAGAGAGAGAGAGTGAAAGGACTTTGAATGAAGCAGGAAATAACCCTTCCATTACCTCTTCTTCCCTCCCCCCTGATATTTAACTTGTTTAGTGAATGTGCTCTACCTGTCTAAACAGATGTTTTTCATTCAAATGTATAGGATGCAAGTTTCTAGCTATGCCTTTAGTCTTTTAAGTTAGTTAAGAAAATGAAGACTTGCAAAATATTGCTACTGGCATAAAAAATTACCCAAGGAAAGGGCAGCAGAGAAACATCCATCTTTCTGTGCTCTATAAAAGTAATTTCTAGAGCTGGTCAAAATTTGCAATGTTTAATCATTCCTTCCGTATTCATTTTTATCATAATTTATAATGTCAATAGAAAAGATCAACATATTCTGCTGATGTTAAAATATTCTATTGAATTTACTTTTAATCACCAAATGTTTTAATTTTATATCCATCTCAATTTGTGTAATAAATAAAGTGAACTGGAAAATGAACTGTCACTGCAGATGAGTTTTGTAGTGAATGACTGAAAATAGAAATGCTCTCATGAGGATGTTGATCTGCAAAATGTTAGTCCTAAGGGCACTGAAATAAACAAACCACGAAAAATTCCCCAAACATCCTCCTTACACTAGAACTCTTCAACTAAATTAAGCAAATGAGCAAACCAGCCAGTAAGTACGCTGTCTCTTTGCCCAGGCTAAACAACATCTTTTAAGACTGGTGAGGGCCTCTCCTGGTTCTCCACGTTAAATCGAGTGCTTCGAAGGTACGAGCCTGCTCTAGCTAAGCTGAGCTGCAGAGTGGACAGGGTCTTTCAAGACTGAAGCAGGCTTTGTAGTGTCTTTGCTCCAGCAGTCTCCAGCCAGAGTCCCCAGCTAGCAACTACCCCCCTCCGCCCTTCTCCATGAGAAGTAACCCCCAATAACCTATAATGCAAAAACAAAAAGTGCCACTGAGTGAGCACATGGTGAGCTTCTCACGTGCAGCGTAAAGCAGAAGTATTACCCTCGGATAGACAGCTCTAAAATAGGCTATACTTAACGTATGTGCCTCCTCTTTCATTTCTGGAATCTAATTTTTGCTGCGGTAGGACTCTGAATTCAGTCATTACTTGTTATCAGTATGATCAATGCTTAAAATCCTCTATATGCTGTGGAGAGAAAACACAATTCAAGAGCGCTATCATTTTTCCACAATGGATGTGAAAAAAATCTGATTGCTTTGCTCTGGCACCTACATCACTCAGGTTAGTGATGATAAGCATTCTTGGTTCCGTTCAATAATCAACATTTCAAAAGGCTAAAAGGCATGACTACACTAAACAGCAGTATTTCAGGGATTTAGGAAATAACTCATTTGATGTTTGCACATACAAAAAACCACTTGTTGAGTTAGAAAGAGAAGACAAACAGTGCTATACTTGGCTCCAACTTCAGGACAAGAAAATGGAATTTATTCTTACCCTAGAAATCTCTGCTAGATGGGTATTCATGTCTTGGTCACTAACTGGCACCATCTGACGAATACCTTTGTAGTAACTGCAACAGATGAAAACAGACTTTCAGTTAGGTGAAATACATTGTGGTTTTCTGGTAATTCTGTCTTTCAATTTTGCAATTATTTTAAACATGCTTTCTAATAATGCAGGATATGCTCTACCACAACAGAGCAATGATTCGTTTAGTAACCCTGCCTTCCAACAGTCATTAGTACCTTCACAACAGAGGCAAATCATACCTGATTGTACAGGCCACACCACAGGAAAGAAATCTATTTATAATTGCAGCCGATGATGATTTTAGGTCTTCAAACTTTTGAAGTCATCAGCTAGCAAGAGTTTTGTCCTGCGGCAGATCTTCTGTGGTATTCACAGAATTGCCAATTAGTAAATAAATAAAGTCAGGGATGGAATAGAAGAAAATGTGGTTGTGAAAATGTTTCCAGGATTTGATCTCTACTGAGTTATGGAAGTGCAGTGTTGGTTAGACAGACTGTATGGGTAACAACAACCACTGCAGAACACAGCATCGTATTTTCTCCTGAATAAATCCATCCCTCTGTCTGTACAGACATGAACGTGCACTGGGTCATACGGTGCTCCATTTCAACCCTGCCAACGCCACCACCAAGGGAATGTTTTAACATTCAGGTGTAAAATTTTTAACATTTGACAGTTGACTTTGACTACTACCTCAGCATTCATTTTTCCCCTTACATAGGCTTAAGGCTTAAAGCCCTAACAACTCTGAATAAGCATGAAAAGAATCTATACTTACTCTTCCACCATTTTCTTATAGTTAGAGATTTCTTTTGCGTAAAGTAATTTATTACTCGGAGAATCCTGAAAAATTTATAACAGAGAGAAACTTGGTTGATTTATGAACATCTCTAGGAAGCAAAAGAAAGTCAAGAACTTAAGATCAAGCCTTTATATTCACATGCACTTAAGCTTTACAGATATTAACATCTGGATACTTAGTAACATTGGTGAGATTATTTGTCCCACCAATGAAGTTTACAGACGGCATTGCTGTTGAGTTTTACAAACATGTCAGTGCCAGATGATACTAAATTATTGGTGGACGTGAGATAATTAGTTCTTTAACTTTCTTTTTATAAAAGCAGTTGCTATTTTCTCCTTTTTATAAATATCAATTGGCAGATTCCACAGGAACACTGACATGTTCACATACCTGTTAAGTGGTGAAATGCTAACTTCATTATAAAACTAAAAAGAAACTATCAAGGCTGTATCTCCGCAGAGAATGGGTATGGTCTATAAGGATGCCCTTTGTCTTGTCAGGCATGAGTGTAGTCAGGATGTAAAATGCAAATCACTTACTCTGCTTAATTTGTGCTCTGTTCTTGTGCAAGCATCCATGAAAGTCTGTGCAATGACTGACAAGGAAGCATCCACTACTTCATGAACATGAACATCAAAGATAAAATGGGGATTTTTCAGTATGTTTACCCAGAATCTAAGAGGCAGGCTGCAAAGCAAGAAGAAAGATAAATAATCCTTTTTAGACAGTAAATGTTCTACAACAAGCAAATCACATGAAATTAAGTACAAGTTTTGCATTTTGATCTCCTCACAACAGTGAAGCTTAGTTTTATATTTCAACATTTACACAAGCTATCCGTTGTCTGGTTTCCATGTCTGAAAACCAAGCCTTTACCTCTCTCACAGAAAAACTCAGCTGAGAAGAATCTTGAGTTCCCCAAAATAGCAAGAGAAGATGTCTGCATGGTTAGAGAAATTACCCAAGTAGTATTTTATTACATTTTGTGCTTTGACAGGTAAATCTAGTCCCATTTGCCTCTTGGTTTCCTCTTCTCTGAGGAAAGACAAAAAGTGTTAAATCTGCCAGTGACAACCCTATAGGTAGCCTGGTTTCATTTTTGCAGCTTCGAGGCTTACAGGGAATCCTTTTGATCATGTAAACGTATTATCTCAATTAAAATGATTCTCAGAATTATAAATGAAATGTACTTTAATTTGTGGTAGGAGTGCCAGTACATACCTGGGAATTACACTCTCATTTCTCTCCAATACGAGTATTACTCTGTTCATACTGTACCTGTTTGTTTTCCAGATGTGAATGGTATCTTCATCCTTGATGTCATGTTTTTCTGCTTGCTCATCAAGAAAGTCAAAGAAGTATTTCACAGCTGGTGGCACCACATGGTTTGAGTTGAGCACGCTATGAAAGAAGTTATCTACAAACTGCTGAAGTGTCCCCTAAAAGCAAATTTAAAAAAAAAAAATATTACATTTGTGTTACAGGCTGAACTTCATGCCATCCTGGAATCTTTTATTCCTATTGACACTAACAGCCCGTTAATCCAGCTGCAGTCACTGGTGGCCTTCATCCTGAGTGCTAAGGGCACTGGTGACAAAACCAAGCAACTTATTAGTGCAGTGACCTTGCAAACTGCCAACACAGTTAAAGACCTTCTAGAAAACAATTTTATGTTCTAGCCTGACAGGTTGTGACTTCACCAACTATTCTATGGTTTGCACAGAAAGGTGTGCTTTCAGCTTGACAGAAGCAGCAGGTTGTGAAGTATACAACACATTTACACTTCAGGGTTATTGTGGACATAAAATAATTGTTACCCATTTTTAATGGTTTTGCAGCTTCCCACCTCCAGTTTCTCTAACGCCAGAGCACCGTGCAATTTTTAGAAACAGAGAGGGAAAAGTACCAGTGAGCATTTGACTTTTTGTTTAAGGACAAGCACTTGGGTCTCATCAGACACCCAGTCTGGCGCAGCTCCATGAGCTCCACCGAGCCCAAGGTGTGAAGTGTCCCAGGAGGGCTGTGTGCTTGGTTGGTTTCCTGCATCTGCGTCGACCTTAGAGACTGCAACCCCAGAGACTGTCCCCTTGTTTTAGAGATGACCCTGTTGAGGCCACATGCAGTTCATCCCTGCTCAGCTGGTTGGCCCTACGGACACATTTGAAGGGCTGAATCCTCTCCCTCACCATCACTCCAGCTGCCAGCCTCAGAACAGGACAGGGACTGAGAAGGCAAGGAGCCCTAAGCCACTCTGCTGTCAGCAAGGACACATGGACAGTCCTTAGGTTGTAGGGGTAGCTGTGGTCCCAGCCATAACATCTCACTAGCTCTGTATGAGTTAGTAAAGCTCCAGACTGGTAATCATCTATAAACTAGCTATCGAGAATAGAAAAGCAGCAGCTACAAAGGAGTTATTAAGAGAAGAGATGGATGTAAGCATCTTGCTGGCTCTGTGTCCTGAGTCTATGACATCTATGCACAGACTTTCCTTCACATCCTCTTTCACACTTGGACAAATGGCCTTAGCTGGAGCCAGAACACCCTCATTTTCATGAGGAGCCTGGCTTTAGGGTCAACAACTTTCACACTTGGACAAATGGCCTTAGCTCCTTTTCATGAGGAGCCTGGCTTTAGGGTCAACAAACACATTATTCTAAATTCTTTCTGAAGGAGGAATGCTTTGCAAAATTATTTTCCTTGTGATCCATTCTGCAGTATAAGCACTAAAAATACTTTAAAAGGACAATAAGGATTATTTTAAAACATTTTTATTTTTTCTAGGTTATACTGCAGCATTGGTCACACACAAGAACAGGGAAATATAAGGCTCTCTAGCAGTTTATAAAGCATTTGGTTCAAAAGAAAACCCAACAAAATATCTAAACAGGTGGCACAAGAGAATATCCGTCTTTGACTTGCAAGAAAAATCTTTAACAAACACATAATCATGGTTCTGAGCTTTGATCAGGAGTTATATTTTATCTCTTTCCCAGTCATGTTTCTCAGGGCATATCAATCACTTGCAGCCCTGAACACCAGCTTGTATGTACATGACACCTATTCAAAATTGCAGCCAAATGCATGACTAATAGTTGCATCATTTTCTTTAGTTGTACCTCAAGATCTATAGAAGTAAAGTGTAACTGTGGCACATCTGAGCCCTACCTTCACAGAAAGAAGTCTGGTCAGGTAGATTTCTGTAATAGCTTTGGTCCTCTCTTTTTCTTTCACGCTGCCCCGCTTTGATTTACCTTCATCTATTTCATCTACTGGCCGGACTAGATGCCAGACCTTATTTTCATCTTCCAGGAGTGCATGCCCTAGAAACAGTAATCACAATAATTACAAAAAACACCCCCCACACAAAACAGCAACACGAAAATAAGCACATACATAAGTACCTGCAAGATCTTTACTCCCTATCCTTAACATATCTGTCCTGTTGCCAAGAGCATCTCGATTACTCTGTTCCCGTCCATACAGAACTCAAGTACTAGATGTTCAATAATACATAAGCTGAAAAAGCTTGCTTTTGTCAAGAACAAAGGGAGAGGAAGGAATCACACAATAAGAAAACTCCTGTTTAGTCACGTAAGCACAGTATATGTATTTTTTGAGGTCCACACACTTAAGTATTCTACCCCTTTGTGAATTCTTGGAGACATGATCAAGTTACAGAAACTCAGCTAGGTCTGACCCAACAGCCACCACAGAAAGAGCGATCATAGCCTACTCCAGTTGCAAGGCAAGATATTGTTGTAGCAGCTCTGGTTAATTTGGCAGTGGCAATTTAAGAATTTATTATCTCAACCTTTTTTCTAGGTATCACCATTACAATTTACATTTTTACACTGACTGCTGAGTTCAAAGTAAGGTAACTCAGTTCAAACCTGCCTTTATCAGCATTTGACCAGCACCACTTGACTTTGTAGTTGAAAGAAGGAAAAATGCATCCCTGTGTTGAAAAGACATGAACTCCAGCAGACAGAGGTAATGACTGCTGCAAATTCAAAATCCATTATAATAAGATTTTTAAGAATTTGTTTGTTGGTATTCACAGCTCAAACCAGAGAAAGAGTCACATCAAGTCTGTTACCTATAGCAGAAACAGGAGTAAGCACCTGGATGGTAATGACAGCTCATCTGATTATAACGCCTTGCTATGCTATCCATGGCTTGGTCATGCATCTGGTCCCTGAGCTTAGTTCAATGATCACACAGCGGAATAAAGGGAGTCTTGCATTTGAGCATCAACATGAATGTTCAGACAAACTCTACACCTGAGAATCTTTTGTTACGAACAGTTCTAAAAGAGATGATACAATTGCTTTAACTTGCAATTAATATCCCTTGAAAAAAAATTCAGTGTCACAAACTTAGTTTCAAATCTCCTGGTTTTGCTTGTTCTTCCTTTAATTTCCAAATTTTTGTATCTACTTGGTATAGTCCCTAAAATTGATGGTGCTTTTCCAGTGGAAGCTACCAAATCGGTGCATTTTAAATCACTGATATCTTAAAAATGTGGAAGTTATTTTTCCCATGAAAATTGTGATTCAGCCCTATTGCACAAATTATCTTGCATTACTGCTAAGTTTTATGCTTTAATATACGTATCTAACGTTAACTGAATCCCAGTAACAGCAGAAAATACCAGTTTCTAATTGCATGAATTTTGTCCTTTCAAATCTTTGGCCATAGTAGTTTATTAACTAAGCTCCTCTACAGCTGCATTAAATTTACCAGCTTGCATGTATGTTTGATATTTTATATCACAGGGGAGAATAACATTTATGTGTAATCTGGCCAAGCCAATACTTCTGCGTGAATCTACTTCATATATCCTCACAAAAAGCATTAGCGATGCAATCTTCCGGGGCCTTTACTTCTTTTCAACCAGCCAGGGAAAAAAAACCAAACCCCATATTAAGTCACGTTGTCCTTTGAGAGTCCTTAATTTGACTTGGAAGTTCATGTGAATGAAGCAAGAAAGAAATAAAAGCTATCACTTTGTTTTGAAGCAGCTGCGATTTCGCAATCGATACCTTTCATAGCGATCACCTGCCAGTACGGCGCGAACCGCTGCTGGGCCTGAACTCCGGAATTTCTGTTGCAATGCCTGCTATTTACTTTTGTAAATTAATAGATCAAATCACGCAGTTAGCGCAGAAACTATTTTACACTTCTGCTCCCTCCTTTGATTCAAAGGAATTTATCCTCTCTGTGCCCTCCTGATGGTATATGGCCCAGTTTAACTCTGGAGAGAAGAGAAACGACCGAAGGTGTTTCCACTGGGATTACTGGCCCTTATGGGCAGCTGAACGTGGTCCGTGTTCGTTTAGCAACAACAGAATTGGCTACTAGTGAAATAGTAGTTATTTCATAGGAAAGTAGGGATTAAGAGACCACAGCTCAACCAGATGAACTTCTGCCACACCAAGATCCCACTTCATGACTAAAAATAGCAGGAAGAAAGAGGAAGAGAAATTCAGAACATGGGGCAACAAACCGTGTCAGCAGTATGGTTGCTAAGCGAAAATAACATTTCCGTGAGATAATATTTTCCCCAATGGAAAAGTAGGAGGTGAAGAAAATAAAAGATAGGGGAAAGCACCTCCTTTTTTATCGCGGTAGCCACATTATGTGTCAAGCCGTAAGCGGGGAGAAGACTGTGCCCACTGGGTCAAATGCTTGCCTCCGAACCCTTTGTCTTGGCCCTTGGGAATTCTTTGGCCAACACAAAATAATGCTGGGGGAGGTTAATGCCAAATATTGACTGCGCTGACTAATTATAGCGGTATGAACCGTGATGTAAACATGATGGAGGCAAGTGAGATGGTGACAGGCGATGCAGCCCCTTTCCCCTTGCATGGCCTGCAGCAAATTAGCTTCCCTCCAGTCTCTTCCCCCGCTGTGAATACACTGCTCCATGGAGGTGAAGGAAGGGCTGCCCAACATGGATCTGCAATCTCTGCCTATTTTTATTCAGCATTAGTCTATCAGTAGCGCTGATCTGCAACCCTCTATTTTTATTCAACATTTAAAAAGGAAAACAATAACCCAGAGAAAAACCCCAGAATAACAGAGTGTGTTGTTTTGGCTTATAGTTCAGTACAGAAATACTAGCATGAAATCATTGAAACCATTCTCCATCTTGATACAAATTAGTAATTGCATTTATAATTTCCAGAAGCAAAAGATGCTGCATTTAATTTGTCACAACCTCCAGCTTCTAGTGTCTTCCTGTTAGCAGCTGTGAATCAAAAGCAGTGCGGAAGCAATGCCAGGTTTTAGAGCAACATCTCTGAGCATGGTTTTACATTTTTGTGGAAAGCCTAGTACTTTGGCAGACAGTCAATGGCTTCAGCTGACACTTCTCAACGCAAAAGGTGCAAGTTAATGAGAGACTCTGAATAAACGCAAAACCACTTTGTCACAAGCCTCATTCATAGAGCTGGGATAGGATTTCTATTTATTCCCACCCTGTAAATCCCTGTGTCATATAAACGCGTATGTGTGGGAGGGGAAGCCTCTGACCCTCTCCTCTCCCTTTTATACACATAGCATCTCACAAATCGCTGTCACTGCGGGCTCTCGCTTTGCACTAGCTTTGTAACATTTTATGGCTTTCCAAAAGAACAAGTTGGCACCAGATAGCACCCTTCGGCGCTAAAGAAAATAGGCTAGCCTGGCATGAAATGCCATCTTCCCAAATTTGTACACTACCATGGTGCAAGACAGGATGTGGAGAAGAAACATGGTGGGAGTCATCTTCACTCCATACTTTGGGATCTGAATTCTCTCTGCAGATTTTTCTCTTGTGTACCAGAGCCCTTGGGTGACAGCACTGTCCCCAGAAGTCTGCTTTCTCTTTACAATTTAGTATGCCACACGTATAACTAAGGAGTTCATCTTGGAGTAGAGATCATGTATGTTCAAAACGCTTCATCATACTGAATCATAGCTGAAGATGTAATCATAGAGGAGGAGGAAAGAAAAAAAACAACAAACCAACAAAAACCAAAACTGCATGGTCTGGTCCTCTACTGCCTGCCACAAGGGTAGCGAGGTGGGGAGGGTGGAGTCCAGGAGCCCAGAACGGGCGACTGAACTCTGTGTTAAGCAAGCAGCGCAAGCTAAGGACACCACCAGGCTCCACTCACGGTCCACTCCACTTCTTTAGAGTGGAGGCGACCACCGCCTCAGCTGTTATCTCAGCAATTGGTGCAACCAAACTCAACAGGGACTGCGAACCATGCCCCCGCCCAGCTGCGCTTCTCTATATTAAACTGAAGGGCTTTTTAAGTCAACATGCGGGGTCAGCACCTGCTGTGACAGAGTAGCCACCCCTGAGCCAACTGTGGCAGGCACTTGCAGTAAAGGAGTGAGAAGACAGCAGCAGAGGCATAGCCACGACCATTAGAAGATCCTTCAAGGACATTGGAGAAAGTCTCAACAGAAAGCATCCAGGAGGACAGAGTAAAAAGTAAATGGCAAGTAACTCTGCCTGTCCTCATTTCCTGGCCAACACTCAACACAAATCAAATGGAATTCTGCACATTTTTGTTAAATAGCGATACACGTCAGAGCTACCATCTGAGAGCCATCTTCTTGAAAAGTGTACATTTCTGGCATATTATTTCCAATCTTTTTGACTGCCCAGCCCTTGAAACCTATTAAATCTAAGAACAGTAAATCTGTTTAAAGGAATTAAACTATTAGTCTAGCAATGACTTTTGCAATCAGTGCTAGACAGAAAAGCATATCAAAAGAGTTCATAGAAGAATGATCTCAACAATTATCATTCCATAAATCTAAATTCTACCTTGTGTAAAATAAGTGAATATAATGACAAAGAAAAGGAGAAATTGAACATCTGAAATGTAAAGGAAACACGTGACAAAGAACATAAATTTACAAGTAAATATTTTCATTAAAATCTGAGTGCATTTTAGGCTATAATGGATATTGTGTCTCAAGAGGTTTTGAGATAAAGGAAATTGGTCTAGACAGAACACTAACATATAGAAGTTAAAGCTTTAAAAGACAGGTTGCAACCTAACAGGTTGTCTTCCATGTTGAGAAGTCCAGCATACTGTAGCAGACAGCAATACCAGAATTATGCAACAGCTGCTTTAGTGATGTGAAAGAGAGGAAACATTTTAAGGAAATTCCTGACACTAACTTACAGTGGATTGCAAACCTCAAGGAGAACAAAGGAATTGTGGAAAACACTTCATCTAAAGAGATAACACATATGGAATGAACGTGGCTTTTATAGTGAGGACAAAGAAAACCATTGCAAGAGTGCAGTGGGTAACACACAACAAATAAGCCCTATATAGTCTGGTGGGGAATATCTAGCACCACAGACATGCTTGATAAACAAAATCAAGACAGCAGGGTCACTCTCTCTGTGTGGGTTTTGACTTCTAGTCATTTTGGGAGGTAATGAAACCACAAGATACTTACTCTCCCCTGGGACATCTTGCTGATTATCCTCTGGCTGCTGGGAAATTCCCATTTTTGATAAGATGAGTGTGGCACCATCTCGGACCTTTGAAAATACAAACACAGGGATGTTATTCGAAAGAAGTATGCACTACTGAACCTCTTTCTTAGCGTCTAAACTGCGGTTTCTGTAACCTTTGGCAGGGAATCTGGACCTATGATTAATGCTGCCCTTCAAAGTCTTCTTGGGCAACTGGCTTTGCAATTCACAACAGACTGCCCCCCCTTCCTTTAAGAAGAGATCCCATCAGCACCTCCTCTGAGATTACTGAAAATGCGAGAAGCATCAACAAGACTTCAGTGGTTCCTCTACCCGCTGTGGGCGCCCTTTGTACAAAAATGGGGTTTATAATGAAGAGTCCGCCCTGTCTGTTTTCTGAGGGAAAACTAACTTCTATCTTTCCTAGTCGGGGTTTCTGTTGTTAGAAAGCAATAAATAGCATATGAAGGGAAGGTAAGCAGTTTGCAAGTGGTTGGTAGAGTGCACAGTCCGAAACCTAAAACAGACAGTACAAAAACGTCAACATCTGCTCTCCTCACCGGGCTGTTGAACAAACCAGACCAACCCAAAATCTATTTAGCAGCAGAGCAAGGACAAAAACAATTCTCAGGGGTAGGAAGTGGTAGAGAAAAGAAGAGATGAATACGAGACCTTGCGAAAAGAACTTTTGAATGTTCAAAAGGGAATTTGGATTTAGACACTGCTATGATGAGGAAACCAAAGTGCTGGCATTTAGGTATGTTTCTGGTAAGATATTTGGGCAGTGTGTCTAGACCTAGCCTCTCACACTCCCAAGCTTTTACTGCCTAGACCCAGAGCTAGGGTTTTTTTTTGATTCTTTATGTAGCACAGAAGTTTCTCTAAAAACAAATAAAGATTTTATTTATTACTAGAGAACAGTTAACAGATGCGAACAACTGCTCTGAAACACCTCCTTACATTATAATGCATTAGTGTGTTGATACGTTTCCATCTGCCATCTCTTTGGGATGTTAAATCCAAGTCTGAGAGGATCTGTGCAGTAGAACCTGGACGCCACTCTAAGGGGTAATAAAAATGAGAAAAAACAGTTTTTAACCATGTGCAAAAATAACTACACCAAGAACATAGTTTAGAGACCCATTGATGCATTGTGGAACATTAAAAGAAGTAATTTGGCACATGCCACGATGAGGGTGTTTTATTGCTTAATAGTTTGGTCTTTATTACAGAAGTTTGCATGAACTGCTCCTAACCATGGACATGACTTCTGATTACTTTCCATAGAAAGTCAAATTCCTTTGCACAGAATACTACAAATACATATAACAAGAACTGCTATCAGTCCAAAATAGAATGTATGGAATAGAAAAGGCATTTTTAGGGAATTTACTAGGACTTTCTGAAGAGCAAGAATTGCATTCTGCACTTTCAGATTAAGGCAGTAATGAAGATATTGCAAAACTATTAATTGGAGCTTTTATTATGAGACTATTAGGCCTTTTAAGTTACGTCAATTTTTTTTTTTTTTCTCAAGAGAAGAACAGCAATTTTGAAAGCCTTCAAGGAGGATGATTTTTCAGAGGCTGGGTGGCTCACCATCTCCTAAAAGTGCAGCTCCCGTAAGTTATAATTCTTTTGAATAACCATGATAAAGGCAAGTCAAAATCAGTATCAGTTTCTGAAATTGCATCATTACTTCTCCATCAGTTAATTGTCCATGCTGTCATTATCACATTAATTAGTACCTGAGATACCGACTCTGGCAGACATGAATACATTTGTGCTAACAGTCATTAACAGGCTCTTTGCACACTAATGACAGAACACCAAAACTTCAAGAGTCAGAAAAAAGAATCCTGTAAGAAAGCATTAATTTTTAATGCATATTAAGATTGCTGCAATATGCTGTATTTTTGCATCCAGCTGAACATGAATTAAAATTTAAAAAAAATTATTTTATAGACATTTTTGGGGAAAATACAAAATCACACAACATGTTTCACCTGCTCAATATAGCATCACACGTAGCTACCTACCAAGAACTACACTTTCAGCTTTTGGCCACTGAGAACACGGCAGATTTCGATAGACTTGATCTATTATCTTTTCCTTTACTTGTGATATAGTATCACAGTTCAGCACTTTCACAGGTATGGAATCGGTTCCTCCATCTTGTACATATACATTTACTGTCTGTAAAAAAACAATGTACATGGTTAAGTCAAATCAGCGCTGAATTACCTCTGAATCTGTTTTTCTGCGTGATTTAAATGCAAACAATATCTAAAATCCACTATGCAATGATTATTGCACAGCAGCACATATTTGCAATGGGAGTATGGATTATTTGAGGGATCCTTTGCTGTTATGCAGCCAACCAGCTATCATAAATTCCAGCTAATTCCTGCCACTATGACAAAACAGAAAAGATGCAGAATAGATTTACTCATGTCTCATGTGCTACTATTATTGAGTCTTGGGAATTTAATAAAGAGGGACACACAAAAACAAAGCAGTTGGACCATATAGCCTTGGAACATAGAAGAGCACAAGTAATGCAGTGTGCAAACTTAATGAGTTCCCAATAATCATTTGAGCTGCACTTTGCTGAACTCCTAGACTATTGTGTGCTTTTGCCTTCCTTTACGCTGTCTTCATGGTCGTGGTTTTACTTCTCCAGTTGAGCGGACTAGGTCTGTGCATATGGCGATTTAACATGGCTCAACTGATGAGCAGTGACTTGTTCAGCTCCCGTAACTTTACCTCCTGTTACCAGCTGTTCATTAGACACATATAAATACACACATACTTGCACGCAGACACGAATATATATGTATATATAAAAGCCATTTATATAATCTTTGGTGTTTGAAGACTTCAGTTACTGCTTACTGTTGTCAGAATAACTCTAATAGCTCCAGGAAATACACCGAACTAGTTTATGCTAGTTCTAGAATATTTTTGGATAGTATTGACATGGGTTTTTTTCACATTAAAGAGAATTTCTTGAAAGCCTGTAATTTGCTAAATCTAAACTGATTTTTTTAAAATTAGCTTCACTATGTAAGTGTCAGTTTTAATAGAGACAAAAGCAAATGAGAAAACAATGGCCAGGAAACCTCTGCAGAAGGATGAAAACCACAAAACCCAAATATATGTTATGAAAAGCCTCTTTCTTTTGTGAGCTGAGTCAGTACAACAGCTCAGAGGCCTCGTGGATCTTTTGCCTGTCAGGTAGCTTTGGAGGCGAGGCACATCGGAAGCACCGCAGCTCTCAGATACATATGGTCCTGCCAACCATAATGCCTGAATTTATCATCTCAAGCCTCAGAAATAAACTTGCATGGCTGGTATTTTTAAACAGTGAAGAAAAGCTATGCCATACGGCAGTCAAATTAAACATGATTGCACTGTCCCTTGACAGAACTCTCAAACTAATAATGAGATTTCACCTTCCTTTTCCTATTAGCTTTATGGTAATTAGACATGATTTTGCTGCTGGTTCAGTATGCAGCATGTCAGTGTAACCAGCGATGCAAAACAGATTCGTCTTTTAAATAAGAACAATTAGAGAGCAGACAACTGCTCTATACTGTACTTTCTCACCGTGTCTCACTTTCAGGCAGAAGTGAACTAATTAACTCATGCTTTAACCTACCTTGGTGCAAAAATGCTCCCTAACTCTTCACAGTTACCACAATGTCATCATCACACCATAGACCCCAATAATTTATAGCAATAGTAACCCGCTTCATAGTCTTTCTTCATACATATGTATCTCTCTCATCATCTTCCATGCATGCACACACATAAAATCTTTGTTTGATGGAAAATCTGTAAATCTGGACCAAATACTGCTATTATACAATGTTATAATGTTTAATATCTAGCTAGTATGCTTGTTGTGCCTACATCTGATTGCATACACAAATTTTCTGCTTTCACACTGCATTCATTTAGCTTAATTGCAGGCACTGGCTTTTTTATGAAAAGAAACAGACTGAATAAAGAATTATTGCCATTAAGTCTTACACGATGTACAGTGCAAGTAAATTTTGTTCTCCATACACAAGAGAAAATATAACCAGCATTGTTAGTGTGGTTTCTATGGGTGGCACTTTCAGCTCAGATATGAAGATGACAACTCAACTAATCCCCAAAATATCAATTGAACTTAAAATATTTCTTCTTGCCCAGCACACCCTTTTACTCCAGGCAGACCAGGTCACAGTCTAGTGATTCTGTGAGTGAAAGTCCTACAGCAATCTCCTCACATCAGCCAACCCATCAACACCTTCAGAATACACAAAATGGTGATTTTTTTTTTTTAGCAGGACTTAATAAAGCTTTTTATTAAGTTTCTCTTTCCACACTGCAGATATGTCACTGCATCCTTCTCAGTTGGAGACAACCACAAATGGCTCCTAATGTCTCAATAAAAGAAATCAGAGAGGGAAAAAAAATTCCTGTGTTGGTCTTTGAAGGACAGTCTGTGCATCTTTGATATTCATTACACTGTATCCTGAAGAAAACCAGCAAGACTGTCAGAAAAAGTAAAACTAGAATTTTCGCTCCCTAAACAGCTAAGGAGCTGGCTGCTTCAGTTTTTTAAAAAGACAGTGAATCTATGTGCTGGAATCTGGTTGAAAAAGTGGTGGAAATTTGTGGCAGTGAGCAGAATTAACTCAAAGCAGAATTCGTAATAGAAGAGAACTGAACCATGGCACTGGTGATCAGATTCAGGAGGTGGCGGAGCTCAGATGGGCAGTTCCTGGGGCAGGGGTGTCCAATTCATCCCACTTGAAGCACCTAACATGGGTCTCCAGAACTGCCTGTAGAGGCAGCTTCCCCTCATCACTGTAGGGAATTACTTCCTTAGGGGGAAATAAACCCCTTTCAAGGCCAGTTGGGATGCCCATGTTCAGGAGAGTTTGACTCGCACAAGAAGAAGTGAAGAAATAGGTTCATAAAGTGCTTTGGAGATTGCAGAGCCAACATGTTCTCTAAAATGATGTTTTGATATGTTGTTGAGCAGCAATCACAAGGGAGGAAGGCAACCCGAAGTTCAAGCATAATGTTAGTGCAAGAATTCTGCAAAAATCAGTTGCCAGTTAATTTAGGTGGGAAAAGGGAAGGAGCCAAACACCCGGACCACTGTTCAGACAGACTTTGAAAATTATGAAAGGGATTTACTGAAATGGATTCCACAGTGGCAGGACTTGGATTTAACACTTGGAAGATACTTTATAATTCTATTTTCCTGCTTGGAGACTTGCTTTGGTCAAACTATTGACAGTCCTGCCCATGACCAGAATTTCTATGCAGACCACAGAAGTCCAGAAAAGTATGTACAGACTCAACACTACAGGACTTAATTTTAAGAGAAAAAATTATGTTATAATATATTAATCATGCTTCGCTTACCAACTGTGTATACTCTACATCATCTCCCAGTAAGCCTGTGTCATTCAATGTATACTTGGCTTTCTTTAGCACAGCATCCACTGGGCCTTTTTCTACCTGGTGTTTGATAGCCTTGAACAATTTATAAAGAGGCTCCCCGGCATTGTCCTGTTTAAAGGAAAGGAAATGAAATAAAGCAAAACCAGTGATATAGTCAATGCAGCATGTTTAAGTATTGTTGATAAAAAATCCCACAGGCATCTTACCTTGAGGTACTGATATAAACAAATAGACATCCAGTTAGACAACATTCTCTCAACAACCGTTTCAGATCTGAAAAAAAAAAAAACCCCAACCCCGAGTATGGTAAGGGTACTTAATGACAAAGTTTTAAAGAAAAACATTGCTTGCTTGAAATATAATATTTTTACATGCTTAACTGCATGTGCTCTCCTAATGCATGATTTCCCTATAGAGTCTTGAGAGCATATACTTGCTTTAGGATAAGTGCTTTGTATTGCTCATCATTCCTGGGTACCTTCAACTCATTACTGAAAAGCATACATCCTTCATGCAAAGTCTTAAATGGGGTCTACGCTGTGAGAGCTAAAAAATTAACCTAGTTGTGCAGTTACTGGGAAAATAATCTACAGATTACAAAGCCACAACATACACAGAGCAAGGTCCTTTGTAATTTATTTAGGATAACAACAGGGTTAAAAACACTAGAACAAGCCCTCACTGAATTCACAATGCAGGCTGATTATGTATGCTCGTTATGGAGATGATGTGTGGTATAAATGCTAGATAATTTGGAATAAAATTAGCTTAAAAAGTAAATTAAATGTTTGGTATTGTATTTTGAAGTAAGGTAGATGTTTCATTAATCTCAGTGCAGATTCTACACTACAGTATTTGAATAAGGAAATCTGTTGCCAGCAGTTCTGCCTATGCCTTCCACAGCTCTTCCCAGTGAGCTTGTCTTCCTAATATGCTTGGGCCAGGCTACTTCTGACTTTCACGGATAGCTGGCATTTTAATATAGTCACATTGCAAAAGAAATACATTTACAGAAAACCAGAGGACTACAGAAAATATGGCAATCATTCAAACCTTCTTAGCATTAGCTTTGGGTTTTTGGCCACAACATACTGCTCCATCAGTTCCAAGAACAGCGTCCTCATGATGTCAGTATAGTATTCTAGTTTTCCATGTAAAGCAACTGTCAGTAAAGATGCAAAATACACTTTAGCTCGAGCAGAGAATTCCCTTTGGTTTTCCAGCGTGTGAATAAACTGAAACAGAAAACAAATGCAAAATCAAGTCAGATGACAGGTTTCTGAAGAACCTCAACACTTGTCTGCACTAAGACGACAAGCAATATTATTTTAACATTAATCTCCTCAGCACAGAATGGAAAAGTTTTCAGAAGTTTGAAAAAACTACTTATAAGAAAACGGTGCCTATAATTTCTTTTTAGACAGACACACAGTGTACTGGACTAACCCAAGGAATGTTTATATACTTTAACTGAAGGATGCTTTACCTAAATGAAAAAAGGTGTTCTGTGACAATTTTTTAAAAGATAAAACCAAGTCCCCTCTCCCTCAAATTCTCAGTCCTTTCACATCAAATTGCAAAAACACAAATCTAAGTTCACCTGGGAACATGCTCTCATCTGCCGTAAACTGTAACGCTACCATTAACTAGCTCAGTACTGAAGCCTTATTTGAAAAAAGGAGGAAAAAGTTAGAAGCCTAAATCTATATTTAAGTGTCTGACAATCAGCCTCAGCTTTTGAGAGTGAGCAATTAGAACTCTCTTCAGAGCTGCTGTGAGCACTCATCAAACTTGACGAACAGGCCATTTGAGGAGCCTCTGCCTCTCTGGGACAGAGATCCAGCAGATGGCTGCCTGCAGGTGACTCCCGTGATGAACAAGGATGGAATCAGCATTCTCCGATCACGTTTCTTAAAAGGCTAAACCAAACTTGTAACACCAGTTTTTATGCCAGATTGGGTAATACCTGTTTTCCTACAGCCACTGCAATGTTGACTAACTCCATACTAAGTGACCTGGCACAGAAATATGATCTTGCCTCTCCGCCCCATCAGGAAGCTCTGGCTGTGATGCCATGCATCTGCAGCAGTTACTGTGGAACCAGAACCATATGAAAATCACTTATTGTTAATAATGTTGGTTCAGCTGTGCTTGCAAACCTACTGTCTTGCACACACAGGTATGCCTAGCTAAGAGACAAGGCGAATCTACTTCAGTACTCACATTAATGAGAAATGATTTGCTATTGAGGAGGTTGGAGAACTGGTTCAAAGCCTGCTCCACAGTCTGTCGCCTGGCCTCAGGAATATCCAGCTTCCCCGTGATCATCACGTCTTTCTCTCCATCTTTGGAGGGCAAGAAGAAGACTCTGTCTGTGTAGGTTTTGTAGTCCAGTACTGGAATTCCAGCTTCATTGATATCATTTGTTTGATCCTCCATCTCTATCATTAGATCTGGAATATGCAATGCAGTTTAAAGGTTCATTTTAAAAAAGCCTGCAGCTTTTTTAGGCAACATTATCTCTTTGGGTGCCTTGTAATGGAGAAAAGGCAACTTGACACCAAAAACCCTATTTCAACTCACATTTTCTCTTGCTATTTTTACCAATTATCCTGTTAACTACAACCACAGCTAATCCTATGGTGACATGAGGATAACTGCCTTTAGCACAGATGGTTTCCTTGTTGCTGCCTATCCAAAAAAGGGCCTTAATGGATGTCTGGGTGAGTTCATATATGAATGTAGGATATATGAATGTATATGAATGTAGGATCATAGCACAGAGACAAAAAAAGACACTGCAATATTGTTTTCTTGGTTGTTTTTTTTTAAATACAAATTCTATTCCCTCTGAGTCTAGGTAGTAATAAAAGTTCTTTTAAAAAACACACAGCAATGAAGGAAAGAAAGGTTTAAAGTGTAAAGCATGCTAATTTAATTGGAAGGAAGGGGACAGCAGGAAGGAAGAAGGTTAAATGGTTCATTGCAATTGATGGAAACATTTCTGTGGGACTCAGAAGCTCTGAAGTTCTTAAAAGGGATAACAATTAGGGAATCATCCTTTGGACCAGCTATTCTAGCTGAAGGCTTTCCAATTACCCAATATTGCTGATTGACTAGAATACCGTGCTAATTAATATAGTGACCTATCGTCTCAGCAATTTTATTGCTCTTACTCATTCATTTACCTCTATGTCTTACAGGATTCAGCAAAGCCAAGGGAGAAAGCATCTTGTGGTTTCCAGCTTTGTGGTATTTTTACTTCCTTCCTGATGTCCCTTTCCTTGCCTGTCTTTGGTCCCATGTATTTTAGACTGTCTGCACTTCGTGCTGTTGACATTACAGTTTCACAGTATGGATCCAGAACATGTTTTGACTTCGACATTTTATTTTACTGTCAGCCAAGGTGGATGCAGTTTAGGAACTGGATTACTCCTTGGATGTGCATTCTACTTCCCCAGTGTTTGTGCTTGGTGGAACAGAGAGGAAACCTTCCACCCAATGCACAGCAGGACTCTGTAGCCTCCTATGAGGGGTGTCAGCAAGAGAAAGGCACCTTCTCCCTTCAAAAACGGGTATGAAGTTCCATGGGAGAGGCCGTGAGAGGGAGGGCTGTTAACCTTGATTCACAGTTCAAAATGCAGTTTGAAATGAAGCCCATTTGCGAATAGTTCTTGATTCAAACATTTGCGTATAGTTCATGTCCAGAATCTGGAAGGAGCCAGTTTTCCAGAGAAAACAAGGTGGTACAAGAAAAGAACATCCTGTCCCAGAAATGCCAGAAAAACAAGACTGGGAGAGGCTTCCAGCACGGCCAAAATCTTTGAGATACCCTGAGCTTCTTAAATTAATTTCAAACTCTAACCTGAAATTGCTGTTTAATTCAATCCTGCTTTTTAGCCACTGCCAATATGAAATAATCTATTTCTCTTTAGAAATAAAACATGTGGGGTTTTTTCAGTAGAGACTATTTCAACATGATCCAACAGCAAGTATAATTAAGATAATGAGGTGCCATTTCATGGTAATCATTTAGACCAATATGTGCAGTGTTTGCACTCAAGATGCCTAACTGAAGCGTTGCAATGAGTAGTTCAACATGTAGAAACGCTGAGCCTTCACACCTCCTGCTGCCTTCCCTGGGATGATGCCTCTGCATTTACACAGAACAATTAGCTAGCTCTAAAAATCAAGGTTAAGGTTTTCCCACAATGAGCAGGGAAAAATGCTATTTCTTTCCTGCGAGATTGCCAAATTATCCCTTTGTATGCTGATAGCTGCAAATAAATTTTGCAGCTCTGAAAACAGTTTTTAATGTGCATACTTGGCACATACAGCCATTGTGCTAAATACTAAGTGCACGTTTTTTCACCATAAAACATTCCTTCCTCCGTATCAATGGCCACTCACATTAATGGCTATAAGTAACCCCAATATCAACTAGTTTCTATTTCCCAGTTGCTAACTCGTGTTTCTTTAGACTAAAACTATCCATTTCCTTTAATAACCTCAGCTCCCTGTTTTATTTTATTTATGGCTTTCATATATAATAGCAAAATATCTGCTGTATGTCAATGTCAGTAATCAACACTATTAAGAGCTACTAATTATTTGTTCCCAGAACACAGTTTTAGCAAGCTAGCACCATTGCTCCAGCCCATCTTCTGGTTGCTCAAGAGGACCCACAGGAGTGCAAATATCTGTCATACCTGTGAATTCTTTCTTGCACCGGTCTCTGACACTCTCCTCCAGGCCTTCAAGTTGTGATTTAATTTTTTCATACTCTCGTTCTGCTTGTTGGCTCTTGCGTCTTTAGGGAATAGAAGTAAGATTTTTAAAAAGTTACGAACTGCAAAAGTAAATAATTTGCAACAGCTCTGAGTGGGAAGGCAAAGGACTGGAGGACATTTTCTGGGTTTTGATTTCTGTTTAAACGTTGGCAGAAGAAAGATAATGGAGGAGGAGAACTGCAGCAGTGGACCAAGCCTTCGTTCTGCGTATATCGACCTGCCACCATCACGGCCCTGCTACTTCAAACCATGCTTGGGCCAGTGATTTAAAATCCAATAAGCAGTAGCTACAAATGCTTTCAATCACATATTAAGTACAGAAACTCAGTTTGTATGTACTGAACAAAGATCGCTTGCAACATGTCCTGCACTGGCTCTCAGCCACCCAGGAGTGTGTCTGGGACGTAACTGAGAAGGCTGCAGGAGGTCCACGAGAATGTCGGTGCTGTACAGCGCACACTTTAGCACTGCTTCGGCTATATTGATATGCACCATAAAAGTGAAACCCACTCCCTCCCTCAGGAGGTATAAGGTCTTCATTACTAACCTTAAAATCGGGCTAAGTAGGTCTTAAGTGAAATACAGACATTGTTCTGGCCCTTTGTGAAGCATGAATTTCACCATTAATCATAAAACCTGTGCGTGGGTAACACTTATCTTAGCTGGAAAGGCCAAAATGACCCCTTAGCCAAATCCACCCAGCTCAGACCTACAGTGCTGACTGACGCAGCATAAATGCTGATGGATATGTATACAGAATAAGCCATCTCCTTCACAAGAGGCACTTTAGCTGCATTTAAAAAATGTATGTGTCCAACTCAGTCTGCAATTGTGTGCTTGGCAAGCCTGGGACCAATTGTTGTGCTTATGTATGAAGGACAGACTGGGCTGACTGACACCAAGGAATTTGTGTGTGTGAGAGGAATAAATTGGTGCTCATGCATATTTCCAGCTGTAACTCCCTTTCTTAACTCTGCAGCTCAGAAAAAAAGATGATAATTTCTGTAGACTGACCTGAAAACAATCAGGTAATACTTTGAAAGCTTTAGGACAGGAAAAAAAAAAACTAATTAAAGAAACTTACCTGTAACAGATGATAGAAATGACGATGATTGCTATCATAGGAATAAGTACCAATGGCAAAATAAGATTCAGTGGGATGTCACTCACACGCGTATCATATTCCACCCTTCCGAGGATCCATTCCCGGAGTCCAAACTTCACCTAATTAGATAAGCACAGACATTTGTCTCAAAAAGTGCAAATAGACAGTGGTTCACTTCTCAGTTGTGCTCTAAATTCTTAGTAATTCTTGCTAAGTGAATTTCTAGCTCGAGCTGCCAAACAAAGGAAACATTTCTGAATATTTTACACTGAATTTAGGTCACTAGCACTTTATTCCATGAAGTAATTTTGTTTTGCTTAGCAGAGGAAGAAAAATCCCCAGCCTGTCTAGCTACAATTTTACATTCCTATGTAATGAAGGTAGAAGACATTTGGCAGCTTGGGACCGCTCTTTACATGTGATGTCTTCTAAACAGCAGGCAGAAGCTGGAAGAAGAAAGAACTGCGAGGAGTTTCTTCACGGTACTACAACAACTTTGGAGAACAATTAAGCAGCACTGTATGAGTGTCACTTACACATGATATTAAATTCTATTGAAAAGGTAACCTACAATGAATTCAGGAAGGTTATTGATGGTATCTCTCTTCTGCCGTTTCTTTGGTTGCGGCTGTACTTCTGGTGGCTCACAATATAAGTCCGTTTCAGTTAGTGTTTTTATGTTGCAAGGCTCGTCACCCACAAAAGCCTGGGCCTCGTCTATCGTCATGGCTTTGTTCAGGTTACTGCCCTAAACAGAAAATACAAGGCTAAGTCATCATCGCAAAGTCCTGGGAGATGAGAAGTCCTGATCTGTAACTTTCCATTTGGATCATGTTTAGCAGCAGATGTGATTTGCACTGCAGTGTACAGAAGAGCAGAGGGGTCGGGAACTATGCGATTCCTCTCCTTTCCTTCCTGGGGCAAGAGTAGAGGTCCTCTCCAGTCCTTGGGAGCTCTATGGCAGAGGGCATTTCCAAATGCCAGGCTCAGCAGGAGGGGACACCCCTGGAGAACTCAAAGTATGGCTAAAAAGATAGCAACTATGTCTGACAAGGGGAGTGGGGAGGAAAGGGGAGCTGACAATGTTCATCATCTAGCAGAGGTAAGGGACTCTACCAAGCATTTTGGGTATGGTACCAAACAGCTGTTAAGGGGTCGCGAAAGGAAGGAAAAATTCCATACATGGTTTACGGACAAAATGAGCAACCACCATCTCTTGACAAGTTTACCTTTGCATTAATAAGTTTGTTGACTTGTTTTTTGATGCCATCTGTGAAGTTTTCAAAGGTTGGGTCTGCAACATAGGCAAAGGAGTGGCTCTCATTTTTTACAACCAAATGATAATGATCCATTAGAATAATAGTGGTAATATTATAGTTTTCTGGGTCTTCCAGTATTGGTGGGGAAGAAAAAACCACCGTGGTTTCATTGAGTCTTGTAACAAGCTTTCCATCAAACTGTAAGAAACAAGACAAGAAGAACATGCACATTTTAGTGTTTGACTTGTTCCTGTACATAACTGTCGATAACTTTAGACTGTAGAAATAAAACCACTAGATTTCTATCCTTTCCATACAGCAAAAATAACATAGTATGAGGTATTGTCCAAAAAGAAAATGAAACAAATTTGTTGATGGGAATAAGTTGTTGATTCATGCAGAAGAAGCTTAGGCCACAGATCAGTTCCCATTGCCTCCAAATTCTGTGGCTCTGCACCACATTGGGTTGGTATCATTAAATGCTCTAAGATTAAGAAGTTAACATGGTGGCTTTAGTCCAGATCATCTTCTGTACTGTAAAGTATCTCAGGTAGCTTAATTTCTACTGACACTGTAAAACATCTTGCTGAAATTCAATACAATTACAAAGTGAAATTTTGGAGTAAAATTTACCAATTGTCAATCAACTACTCAGGGTAACAACTCAGTTCACCTCTCCTCCATCCCCAATTGCACAGATGTTTTTATGCTAGAAACTCCTTCGGTTATTCAGTAACAGCAACCACAGCCAACAACACTAATAGGAATGCTCAGCATTTCTTCTATCACCACCCGTTTCTCATTTTGAGAAATGCAATTTGATAGTTTCTCCCTTGCATTTCTAATATTGCCATATAAGTGGAAGGAAACCAAAAGATTAGAAAAGTTTCTAGTCTTAACCATGAATGTGTGCCGTATGTAATGCTGGCTTAAGCTAACGTGCTGAGCATATATAAGAAGCAGGGTAAGAAATGTTGACAAACACTGTCAAGAACGCTAAATAGACTTTTAAGATTGTTTTGGGAATTAAGGTGTCAAGATAATTACATCTTGCAGTTTAAGGCCTAAGAAACGTAGGCCATTTTACCCTTAAAATTCTTTAAGGATAGGGTTCTGATGGACCCAAATCCAGCTGGTTTTGCCATACTTTAAAAGTTGAATCATGCATATAATAGAAAATATGCATATTACGAACTCTATATAGATCATACGACAGTCTTAAATTGAAGAGACAGCCTTAGAAAAAGTCTTATACTATTCTTACTGGAAGATCACTTTTAAGTCCTCAATCATTGCATTAAGTTGTGATCTTCATTCGAAGAGTGGGAAATTGAGACTATCAGCAATGTCAGTTCTTCTTCATGTGAGATGCAGGAAGGGTTCTTTTTTTTTTTAAATGTTGTTTTTCACAACTTTTTGTGAACATGCTATAGGTGGAATTTGCATGAAGCAAGAAAGAAAAGAAGACTTGGTTCACTGAGGTGTGAGAAAATAAAAGGCATTGACTGTGCAAAGCTGAGTACTCAGCATTGTCTGAATTTGTGTTCTGTTTCAGGCAAATCTCTAAAGCTTGCAGGGGAGAAGAAGAAGGAAGATAAAGAAAAAACAAACACTTTCAAATTCTGAAATACATCCGCTTTGCCACTTGAAGCTTAATTCTTCTATCCTTATTCATACTGAATGAAAGTAATTTTAAAGCAGAAGATTGCAAGGTATAAGTAAACGTAAGTGTTGTGGTTTTACCCGGCAGGTAGCTAAAACAGCCACTCAGCAGTTCGCTCACCCTGCCCCCCGCAGTGGAATGTGGGAGAGAGAAAAAAAAGGGTAGAACTTGTGGCTTGAGATAAAGACAGTTTAACAGGATAGGAAAAAAAAAGATATTGATAAAAGAATATGCAAAACAAGTGATGCACAACACAGTTGCTCACCACCCGTTGACAGATGCCCAGTTAATTCCTGAGCCGTGGCCCCTCCCCGGCCAACTCCCCCAGTTTATACACCGAGCATGACGTCATATGGTACCGAATACCCCTCTGGCCAGCCTGGGTCAGCTGTCCCGGCCGTGCCCCCTCCCAGCTCCCCGGGCACCCCCAGCCTCCTCGCTGGCAGCCCAGCAAGAAAGGCTGGACAGTCCTTGACTGCTCAGCAACAACTGAGAACATCAGTGTGTTATCAACATTATTTTCATCCCAAATCTAAAACACAGCACTATACCAGCTATCAGGAAGAAAATTAACTCTATCCCAGCCAAAACCAGGACAGTAAGTCAAGATGGTAGGAGGAGGCTCTTCCTCCATGGAAACCCTGAGCAGACCCAGAAATCTGTTCAAACAGTGGGCAAACTTAAATGCATTTTTTAAACAGATTATATGTTATGCATCCAGTGTGATGCCTTTGAGGGGAAAGAAAGAAAATTACCCTTTTGAGATTCGTTTTCCCTGCTTCTGGACGCTCTGCATATACCACCAACGAGAAACTCTGGATGAGCTCAAAACCGGTTCCAGTTACTGTAATATTTCTCCCTCCACTGAAAGACAGAATTAAAAAAGGAGTCAAGTCATTGGCAAACTACCACAGCTATAGACTGCTTTATCTTGCACTGCTACTGCTTCCACTGAAAACAGCTATATAATGCCTATATGACAATTAGATATCCTACACAAGGGACTTCTATTAAAGCTATGACTGTTGCATTTAAAAGCAGCAAAGTCAACTTCAAACTAATTTTAAAACAGCAGAATATAAAAACTACAAATTGGTTTTTCAGTATTTGTGGCTTTTCATTGATGCTTATCTTTGTGTGCTTTACTTCTCTAATGTTTTTGTTAAAATCACGCCACATTCCACACTCAGAGACAAAGGTGAAAGCACATTTTCCACAGGTTTGTAGGGACCTGGCTTCTTCATTCCCTTTCATTTGCAACACATTGTTTAAAAAATAATGTATTTGCATAAGAAGAATGCATGCAAGTTGCCAGTGGGAATTAAAGTCATCGAAGTAACATGGATTTACAGATATAGCAATCCTCAGAGCAATCCATTAAAGTAAGCTGCAATTTTTATAGAGAAAAAAAGGAGTCTCTTAAATCCTCTGGGGTAGATCACTATTGATCTACCAAAAAAACCCTCCAGGCCCCAAAACCATTCAAACCGAAAATCAAAAGCAAATATTAAAAAAAAATACTATTTTACATAAGTGACTTCTCAGTATTCAAGGAGGCAAGTACCAATTTCTTCAAGAGAAGTCACGGCAAATTTTAGTTTTCATGTCCTATTTCTAAGGTCACGATGTTACACTACTTTTTACTGAAAGAAAGCGGAGACATCATGATTTCTCTCTGCCAACTGTACCCCACTAAGCAGAAAGACCAGAATATTAGGGAACAGCAGAGACCAATGTGAATCAAAGTCACAAGTTTGTCCCTGTATCAGTCACAGAATGACTTTCAAAACCAGAGGTATGCTACAAGGACTTTTATACACATGATTTGCCATATTGTTATAAATATGAGTGGCACACATTTTTTTTTGTTTCACAATTAATTCTAGGTGAGCTTTTTTCCAGAAGGAACAGCTACCAGATGGGGTGTTAGTGAGTACCACCATACAAGACGGCTTACCTTTTAAAAGCGTTATTGAACCCTGATCTAGATTTGCTAAAAAGATGCTTTTTTTCCTCATGGGACAAAGAGATGACAAGCCATAACTTTCCTCTGTTTCCAGCATACTTATTAAAAGCTGAGTAGAAGAACTGTTAGAAACCTTTTCATTAGAAACCTCTTATATAGGTTATCCCTATAGGATAAGGATTTGTAAGTAACACAAAGATCATGTTGTCTGACATCATGCTGAAATGCTTCAGATCTCTTTCTTTAAGACATCTTAATTGAAAAGAAGATCATTACCTTTTCTGGTTTCAGGGTTTATCTTTGAAGTGGGGATTAAAGTTTGGAGATAACAGAATACTTTCAAGCATCAGCTGCGGTTAAGAAAGATCACAAACTCTACGTATCTAAATGTGTGCACAGCTAGAGTACGGGAGTTTTTATTTCAAACTTTCAAACAAGTTCTATATGCAATAGGTTTATTACATATTACACATATTTTAACCTAATTGTAAATGAAGTTATGGCAAACATTTCATTACCTGCTGAAGCTATTTACTGGCAGGAACTTGGTGACAGTAGGATTCTCACTGTATGAAAATGGCTGTGGTACAGTAATTGCTGTGCCCCCATAGTGCATTGTGACTTGAACAGCTTCAACCTTGCTATTAGGTCCTGTAATGCAAATGATCTCGTCTCCAAATTCAGTGCTAGATTGGAGAAAAAAAAGAAGAGCTCAGTTACTAACGTCATGGTGATTTGTACTCTTTACTGTAGTACCCCAGCAGCAACAAAAACAGGCACTGAGTAGTTACGAGAGGAGACAACACTTCCTTCAGATCACTTAGGGTCTTTAAAAAAGATGTAGGATATGAAAAGGAACAGTATACAAACACAAGAACAATGCAGTGTCAGCACACTTCATTCCTTTTTGGGGGGAAAAGAAGGACAGCAATTAATAAAAGGAAAAAGAAGTGAGAAGAACAAATCAAGGGGCACTAGAAGATTAAGATTTTATATGGAGCCACTGAGGAGGTGCTGAGTGAAAGCATGGGTGAGTCTGGAGCAGCCAGTCAAGCAGAGAAAGCCGAAACTGGAAAAATCTTTGGATATCTGAGTTCTCCCAATTTGCTTGTTTCTACAGCTGCTTCTTCCAGCTGGAGCCTCTGAGTGAGTTTCTGTCTGAACGTTACGTGTAGAACTCCATCGCATGGGATGAGTCACAAAGAGATAGACAATGGATTTGCTTAATTTCTAAAGGCCAGAAAAGGTTGGTGCTTTGTTACGATACAGCTCTGTATTGTTAGTTACTCAGGGTACGTACACATTGCAAGGCTGGCTACCGACTGAAACTTGAACGTCCTTCTTGGAACCAGTGGCCAGGTTTGTTCCGGTGATGGTAAGCATGGTTCCTCCTGCTTGTGGACCACTTTCAGGTCTTATTTGAGAAGGATGAGGTTCCTGCAAAGAGAAGATGGTCAAACTAATTAAGAAAAAATAACATTAAGTTTACACCAGTATTAGTTGGTACAATAGCTAATACGAGTTTAATATCACCACCTGAAAAATAATGAAATTAAAATAATGATGGATAATTCTTCCAAAGTAAAACAAAACCTCTCATGATTCATGATGAAAGAAGTAACAGATGATGTGAATATACTTATATTTTTCCATACTGTATTTTACGAGGCTTTATACGAATTTCAATTCCCTATTTACAAAATGTAGAGTTAGCTGCATTAATTTTGTGAAAGCTTCCTGTTGGATTTCCTGTTTTCACACTTTAAGATTTCTCTCTTCCTTATCTCTGAGTCTACCTTCACCTTTCCTTATCCTTTCCTACATTTGGAGTCAGCTACAGGAGAGACAAAGCCAGGTTTTCAAAACTGGTACTGAAAAGAAAGAATATTAACATTCCCTTTATCTTGTAAAGCTGGTAATTGCGCTAAAATTGTTATCCTATTTTTGAGCAATGAGTTCACAAAGAAAGAAAATCAGAAAATGCTAAACTTTTCTTTATGTACCTAGAACCTTGGAGTGGATTTCTTAAAGCCAATTGAAACAAGCAGATATCCTTCAAATTGTTATGAAATTTGTTGGATATTTAAATTTCTCAAATAAGTTCCCTTGTTTTGTTCTTAATTCAGTCTTTGTTTCCGTGATTGCATTCCGGGAGCTATGACAAATACTGTAAATTAACAGCGAGAGCTTTTCACGAACAGCGCGATTAAGTTACTTCATCGCCCAGTAGTCCCCGCTTCCAGCTGAGAAAAGCATCCTCATTCGGGACAACACTGAAGCTACTGAATCAAGAGGATGACGAAGCCGTGCAAGCCGCGTGAGATGGGTTACCAGCCGGCTCCGGGCGAGCGCTGCCTG
>NW_010523925.1:0-1752 GCF_000687285.1 Phaethon lepturus
CTTTTCCAACCTTAATGATTCTGTGAAAGGACATCTTCTCATTGCAGAGCGGGTGTTTTATGGTCCACATGGGACAAATGTTGTAGCTATCTAGATGTACCTGGATTCCCGTCTGTTCTAAAACAATGGCGAACTGAGCAGTTCTTACTTTTTGCCCAGTTTTTTTTACCTTAAATAATGCGTCTGGACGTTTTGATTTTAGTATTTCCAAATGGAGTGCTCTTGCCCTGTAGCTTCTTTATTGAGACCATGTATGTGTTTCACCTTTGATACACTTTGTATCAGATCAGTTTAGGATACGGACTGGATGGGTAGGGCAAAAGTTGTCTCGCTTAAACGCTTTCCAGTGTGGTAGTTTAATCATGAATTTGATCTTTGAAAACTGGAAGTTTGTGCTATTGGGAAATTTAAGCTTGTGATTTAAGAGATGGTGCTTCATATAATGATATTCTTTAGTTGGGCTAGGTGTTCTGAGTTGTAGTCCGATTTTACTTCTCGTTTACCTTTCTTTAGGTTTCTTCTAATTTTGGGAGGAAACCCCAGAACCCTCAATAGCTTACACATATCTTCAGTTATTATGCTGTACTCTGTAGACTTTTGAAAAAGTGCCTTTAGTTGTTCTTGTTTTGAGAGTTGAATACAATTAAAAACAAACAAAAACAAAAGCCCAAGGAAGCACTTAATACTTGAATGTTGCAAGTGTCTTAAGAGTGGAAAGAGGCTGCTTTTTTCTTCTTTTTCTTTTTTTTTTTTTTTCCCTTTTGAGACTGCAAGTGGGGTATAGCTAGAGATAGATAATATCCCATATTTGGGAAGTTAAAGTGAATTTAGTTTTTAGCAGTGGCATGTAAGTGGAAGATGGAGTATTTATCAGTTTTATGGCTGGCAAGTGAAATCCTGTGATCCTGTCAGTGCTTTGACAAACTCTTGTAGAGTCAGTAGTGTTCAATAGGAACATATTATATTCCGTATATACTAGATTAGTGTGATGCTGCTCTACCAGAAATTTGAGATTTTTTTTTTTCTTAACAAGTGGATCACATTTCCAAAGAGCTTTGTAAGTGTGTGTACGTATATGTTTGTGTCAAAGTATATAGGATGTAGATGGCAGAATCTCCATGCGTCTAGATGTGAAATCATCTGCTGAAGAACATTGGAAAGTTAGAACCACGCCAAAGAAAAATCTTTCTTGAGTAAGGAATGATTGTGCTGTAAGCAGATATTAGGGAATAGACCACAAAGCAAATCTCTTCAACATACCAGTGTTGGCACAGTATTCTAACCTGATTGAAGGCCTCTGTTTTACAACCAGTTAGTGTAATCTTGGAGTTAAAGATGCATCCCTAATGCTTTGTGTAGATTTTCAGATGAGGGAAGATAATGTGAAGATGATACTAAAACGTAATGATTTTAGTAAAGTGTTTTAGGTAACTTCATTTTAGCCTCTGTTTGAAATAATGAGCCATATGAATAAGGGCATCTAAGACTCTGCCTCATCCACATTAATGTAGCTGTCCATTATGCTTGTCCTGTGGTGACTTCTTTCTTTCACAGTACTTCAGGGTTCCTCTTACCTCTTTTCCATATTCTCTGATTATCAGCTCAGTAAGAGGCAGCTTATGCTGTGGCTACTTTTGATGTATTTGTATATTGATTGGCTAATTAGTAGGCAGAAGAATATTGAATGCTATCCATTCTATGTTGTTTGTGTAATTCAGGACTGCGGAATGGGAACTAATGGGGAGCATTCCT
>NW_010523925.1:1783-15049 GCF_000687285.1 Phaethon lepturus
TTGTTCCTAACCAAAATCTTTTAGACCACTTACTGACTTGCTTTTTTAAAAATGTGTTTTAAAGACAGATACGCACTATTCCATACTGTCTCTTCTGTTGTGTTTGTCTGATTCTCCGTCCAATACCATCTATGTGGAAAAAACAAGAGTCAAAGAAGTGGGTAAGTTTACAAGATGTTTATATTGCTAATAGAAGATACAATCTGTTAACGCAATCTGATAAGGAGGACATTTGTCCTTTCCATTTTATTATCTCCTTCACTTCAAGGTGCTTTATTGATTGTCTTTTTATGATTTATACATTTAAAATAGCCTGCAAATCTTTCCTACCCCCGTTTATGTTACATCGCCAAATTAAATTTTCCAGCCACTGAAGTACCTTGGGAGCTCTTTTTGACTTGTACCGCTATCGCTTACTAATGTTCTCCACCTGTTCAGCAGTGCTTACATGCTCAAAGACAGGCAACAGGTTTCTGTCCTCAGTCTCTGTCTTGCACCTCAGTAGGAGACCTGTTGAAATGGCTGTGGTGATGTAAATTTCTATATTGCCTATGTAGTCAAGGAAAGGGAGGTACCTTTGAAGGTTTCCGGAGGGAGAGCCCAGCTGCCTGCTTTCTAAAGTAGGACTGTTTCACTCAGTGCCTAAAAATGAAGCTTGTGCTTAAGTTTGAGTGGATACCATCCCCCATTTGTTTACAGTGTTGTATCATAGACTGAAAGAAGAATATTTCAGACTAACCTAAAGAAAATCTTGCATCTTAAGATTCCTTTTTGAATGATCTCTGCACATTCCCTCGGCGGTGTTTTGAATGCACTTTCAGCCCGTTCCAGGAATGTGAATATGAAGAGGTTATCTCAAACAACACTAATTACAGTTGAGTAAGCTTCATGTTTAAGATATAATATATTGTAAGTGTGATTGTTATTTTTAAAGTATTACACATCACATCATGGATATGTGGTGTCTTTTTTGGAGAGTAAGACAGTTCTTGCTTTATGTTGTTTACAGTCCAGGATCCTTGTGCATATGTAAATCATACATTTAGAATGTTTCCACCAAGCTAAATGGGACTAGTCACAATAAGTGATATGTTGCATTCTTGCATGTTTTTCCAGGATTGAAGCATAGGGTAGTGTAATGTAATACAGATAAAAGTGCTGATGGCACAATATGTTGCATATTCTGAGTGTATAAGCAACAAAATTGAGAATTAATAAATAAGGAACATACTTGGTTGATATGTCACAATTTACATGTCATGTTGAAAGTCTATAACCGTGTTAAAGGAACAGTGGTGTAACCTTAAGTGGAAGGGAATGCCTTTTATTTTAGATTTAGAGTAATAACATGACTTTAGCTTTGGAAATGTTTTTAGAAAAAAAGGAAGTCAGAGTTACATGATACTTACTATTTTTATGTTTATATTTCCCTTAGAAAAGGAAGAAGAATTTGACTGGGGAAAGTATTTGATGGAAGGAGAAGAAATTTACCTTGGCCCAGGCATAGATACACCAGTAAGTAATTTTTATGGTAAAAATGCCAACTGTATAAGCTGGTTTGAAGTTTGTGACCTGATTTGTATGCTCTGTATGATTCTCACAGTATTACCTGATATGTTGCTTCTTACATAATACCATGAAATACACACAGACCCAAGCAGCATAACAGTAATAAAAATACTTTTGTTCTTCACCGTGTTTTGACTTAATCCTGCAACTAAACTGGTTCCTTCTGCTGAACCCTGCCTGCTCCTAATCAGAACATCTTGTATTTCTGTGATCATCTCCAGTTCTTCCATTTGTCTGGTTATTAATGTTATGTATAACTTAAACCAGTCTCTGGCAGACCTGTAGTGTCCTGATTTTACTTTACAGTGGCCGAAAGACGAAAAAATTTATGTTCGGCTTCTCAGGTCAATAGGAAGTAAATATAGATCTGTCTGTTATGTTTCACTGAAATGTACTGGGTTTTGTTGTGCTTTATAGGATTGGTCTGGAGAAAGTGAAGAGGAGGAGGACACACAGCCTTTAAGCAGGGAGGACTCGGGTATTCAAGTGGACAGGACACCTTTAGAAGACCAAGATCCAAATAAGAAAACAGTGCCTAATGTTTCCTGGAAAGGTTAGAGTAAGCTATAATTCTTCTGATATGGTCATACGTACTCAAATTTAGCAAGCTAATGCGGCTTTACTTACTATTCTTTAGTAAAGTATTACATTTTAGACTTACAATTGTAGTTTTAAGGTGAGCCATATTGTTCGCTACTGCTTGTTTTCTTTTTAACGGTAAAGAAGCAATATGGAAGGTTTGATATGGTTTATTTTAATGCTAATGGAGAAGACTTCTGTTTATTTCTACAGAAATAAACATGGATATTCCAAAAGAGAAATGAAAACTTGTACAGTAAATGTAGTGTGTAGTTGTATGGATATATGTACATTTTTATTATTAAGTATCAGAATGCTGAAACAAAATTTGGTTGACAACGGAAACATTTGACTCAGTTCTGGGTATGCAGCATGGTGGTTTTTTTTTTTTTTAAATTTTTATGTAATTGAAACACTATTGGCTTACTTCTGAATAGCTTCAGGGAGTAATAACTGTAGCTGTACATTTTTGCACAGAATATTGTAGGATACAGGATACCTTCTATAAAAAGACTGCATAATATTCATATGTTGTATAACCAGTAGCTATCTAACTGGTATTAGGGAAAATTTTCTTGATAATCACGTTTAAGAAAAAAACATTTTTAGGTAACGTACATAGCAAAAAGGAACATAGTGACAAAGTTGGTGATATTTGGCAGTTAATTTTTTAAGTTAGCTGGATTTTGTGTATATCCTTTGAGAATTGCCTGAGACAGAAGCACATTTTCTGAGGAAGAATTGGAAACTACATAAAACTCCAAGTTTACTTTTTAGGACTTCTGTTGCAACTTTTAGGAGATGAGGCATTGCTATGTAAATTAATTTGTGCACAGTAGTATCATATATGTGAGTTCAGTAAAGTGTGAATAGTTGTAAATTGTAACTTATTTGGAAAGCTCTGTGATTCTGCAGCTGAGCGGATAAGCTTATTAATAACTTTTTCCTGTGTTTTATAAGCATATCCTGAATAAATAAAAATACCTTAGCGACTGTCATGTGTTTTCACAGTCGGTGAACCTGATGCCCGCAGCTGGCTGGAGCAGCATGTAGTTCCTCAGTACTGGACAGGAAGAGCTCCTCGCTTTTCACATAGTTTGCACTTGCATTCCAACCTAGCTGCAGTCTGGTAAGAAAGCAGTGTCACTTATGTATTCCTTACCGGCATATAATGCTAAATAATGACTTTATTAAGCACCATTACTGTGGAAGCATAAAGATAGTGTAGTTATTACTGATTTAGTTAAAAACAGAATTAAAAGGGTGTGAATTAGTAAGATGAACAAATGAGCTTTTTTTTCTATTAATAGATTCTTTTCCTTTTGTTTAGTTTTTATTATGTTTGTCATATCAGAGAGAGGGTTTTCCTTTTTCAAAGAAGCAAATCTTACTGTTGAATTTTGTTTGGGTTGACCCTTATGAAGGGTCTCTGAGGAGCTAATAAAGGTGGGTTATAAGTGGTCCTGGAAATGAGGAGTTCCCTAAAGCTTAACTTTTTGGTTTTGGTGCCTCTCTTACAAAGTTAGTCTTAAACACAGATTTTGTGTGGAGGAGGAACATAAAGCTGTATATCATCATGATCTGCTGTGGTTTTGGAAAGAAAATTAGAAGGAAGTTCAACTTAAAAAAAAAAAAAAAAAAAGAGTCTGATTCTTCCCTCTATCCCAAATTCTGATATATCAGTAGTGTAGTAATACAGATCATTAGATTTGTCTTTGGTTCCTTAATTTAATGAATTTCTTAATCAAGGAGTTAAATTTATTTTAGTATTGGTTGGTTATCTAGCCAGTTATGAAGGAAAATTTACAGTGAATATTAGGAAATCAGTAACATAAGTAAAGCAATGCTGTTTCTGTTGCAATGTTGTTAGCAGATGTATGTTTTATATCTGTGTATGATCTATAACCAGTATTACTTAATTTGGATTTTTAAATTTTGAACATGATTACATAAATGTTGCCACTGATGATATTAATGAGTCAAAATACTACAAATATGAATAATCATTCTGTACTTTGCTAAAATATTTAAAATACTGTGGAAGGTTTACAAAGAATTGCATAACAGAGGATCATAAGGGAAGGATCTCAGGGGGCTATGAAAGTTTCCATTTCTTAAGTAAACTGTTGGGCTAAAGTGTGAATTTTCTTATACGGATTAGGGAAATTGATATTTTACTTTTTAGCTTAGTATTTTTAACGGAAAGTAACTCTATAAATTCACAGCATTGAATGTGAAATAATAAAATAATTAAGGATCAAGAATTAAAAAAACACAAACAAACCTGATTTAGTACTTCAGGTATTTGCTACTTAATTGCTTGTCTGGCTATGTGTGACTACATGATACTTGAATGCTTTCCATAGTATTTTGCTTCACAATATGAAAACAAACTCTGCTTTTGTTCATATACTTAAAATGCCCCCATGAACCTTGAGTCTACCCAGATATAATTAGAACAAAACTGAGCCTTAAGATTATCGCTTCATTCTTACTTTCAGGTGATTCAGCTGTTATGTTGGCCATTAAATTGTTTTTGTTTCCTTTTTTCTAAGGGACCACCACTTGTACACCAGTGATCCTTTATATGTGCCAGAAGAGAGAACACTAGTCACTGAAACTCAGGTTATACGGGAAACTCTTTGGTAAGAGTAATGTCAAAAAAGCTTGCATTTTAACTTTTAGTATTTCTCTCAAGGAAATGAGAGATTTGTCTTTAAAGTTGTGTCTGAAGAAAGAATTATTACTGAGCTTTTAGCTTGCACTATTGCTGGCAATAAAGATGCTGCTTATGTGTGTTAACCATTCATATTCAGAAAGAGGAAAGTAGCTTACTACTTCTTGTATGCAGTGATTCTTCAAGTCTAGCTGTTAAGAAGAACCAACTTGTTCTTATGCTGCCCCTATGGATTTTTAATAGTGTGTCAAATTTTAGACAGTAGGTTTGAAACATCCCATGTCTGGAAATTATCTCAACTGGAACGGAACTTTAGGAGATACTTGCCTGATGCCAGTGTTTTTACACTCTTGTTCTAGCAACAACTTAGAGTACCAATAGCAGCATAGTTGATCTGTGGTCGCCTTTTATTTGAAGAAAAGAAACTTTTAGGCAAAGGAAAGCTAATTATTAATTATATAATTATGAGTCCATTAAGGGAGAAAAATTACTACTCTGTTTCTTTTCAAGGCTACTGTCAGGAGTGAAAAAGCTTTTCATATTTCAGCTGAATGATGGAAAAGTGGCTGTGCGGAATGATATAATTGTAACTCATTTAACCCAGGTAAGTTGTTTCTGAGTCTCAACTGAATGTATCTGTCATTAGGAAGATGTAATTTTGGGGAATAGGAAATTAAACTGCTTGTGGAAAAATTGCATTTCCACCGTTGTTCTTAATTTAGTCAAAACACATCTGACTTAATAAAACTGAATGGGCTGTTCCCCTATCTGAGAATGTGATGAAGTGATAGACATG
Organism: Phaethon lepturus; assembly: GCF_000687285.1. Lineage (NCBI taxonomy): Eukaryota > Metazoa > Chordata > Aves > Phaethontiformes > Phaethontidae > Phaethon > Phaethon lepturus. Next base: position 7,405 of record NW_010523925.1, read on the forward strand.
GCAGAATATTATTATATTTTAATTCATAGAAATATTTTGTGATTTTTAATTTTTAGGCTTTATAAAAGACAATTTTTTATTAGATAATTCTAAAAAGTTTTGGGGTTTTTTTTCCTAGAATTGCCTGAGATCTGTATTGGAGCAGATAGCAGCATATGGTCAAGTTGTGTTTAGACTACAGAAGTTTATTGATGAAGTGATGGGACACAGCCCGGAAAGCATAATGCATGGAACAGTTTCCACTCCAAAGAAAACAACTGAAGCCCCATTCAGAACCTACCAAGCTTTTATGTGGGCCTTGTATAAATATTTCATTAGCTTTAAACAAGAACTTACTGAAATTGAAAAATGCATAATCAACAAAGGTACGGTGCAAGGGAAACAGGCAACACACTGCGCAGATATATTTTTGAAACCGTGAAAGATGCCATGCTGCATTTTAAAACCTCATTAATTACACTGACAAAATTTGATTTTCTGTTGGATGTTGCCTTTATACATCTCTTGGGTTTTTTTTCCAGATAAAACAGTTACACTTTCAATAGTAATAGATAAATTGTCTCCCCGACTGGCACAGCTGAAGGTACTTCACAAAGTTTTCAGCACAGGAGTAGCGGAAGTGCCACCTGACACTAGAAATGTTGTACGAGCATCTCATCTGCTTAATACTCTCTACAAAGCTATTCTTGAATATGACAGTGTTGGAGAAGCATCTGAGCAAACGGTAGGGGAAGTAATTTTTTCCTTAATAGAACAATACAGGAGAAGATTTAGTAACTTAAATTTCTTTATGGTGATAGAGTACACTAGCCTTCAGCTACTGAGGATGGAGGACAAATTTCATAGGCATAATGCATTATGGGGAGGAACTGTGGGGAATCAGAGTCCAGGAGGCTGTTATGAAAGAGGGAGCTTTGAAATAGCTTTCCGTCCTTCTATTTCTACAGCTGCATAAGCCAGTTAATGCTGAAATAGAGGATTTTTACAGTAACTTGTTGATTATACTACTGAAAATGTAGTAGATGCCATTATGTCCTTTTGTTTTCCTGTTTTCTACATTATAAAACCAAAGAATGTTTTATGACTATCCTTTACTGTTTAAGAGATGTTAGAGTGGAAAAAATGAAAGCTGCTCTTTGAGTCTAACTGCAATGACAAAAGTAACAAGGGGAAGCATGCACTATGCATGCTTCCATTAAAACTGTAATTTTTAGTTTAACATTTTCTCTTTAGAAGACCTTAAGTGTATTTATGTGTAGCTTATAAACTATAACGGCACAATTAAGAGGTAGGTTAGGCCTTGCCATATTGCTTCTAATGCTTACTATAAAAAAATTCAGCCACTCTTTAAAAAAATGTTTATTTCCCCCCCCCGTTTAAAATCAGGTATCCCTTCTGTTCTCTCTCTGGGTGGAAACTGTGAGGCCATACTTACAGACAGTGGATGAGTGGATAGTCCATGGCAATTTGTTTGATCCTGCAAAGGAATTTATCATTCAGAGGTAGGGATGCTGATACTGGACACGCATAATGCTGTGCAAGTATGACTAGAAAACATGCTGTAGAACCAAGGAAGTAAAGGATGACAATAAAAGTGGGTTTTCACGTTTCTTATTTTACTTAAGTAGAATTAATTTCTTAATCATACTTTTATAACTTGTCACAAACTTCCCATTAGGGAAGTTGCATTAGATCTGGAGCCCTACCAGGTACTGTTCTGTAATAGAAATCAATTGTTTTATTTTTTCTATCTGTAATAAATAATCAGCAGTCTGACTTTGTGTGTTGACTTTTTAAAAGCAATTAACCATTTTTCAAAACCAAGACATTTGCACAAATTACAAAACTTACTTTTTATTTTTTCTACTATAGTTGTTATAAATCAATTGCTATTTAGAATTAAAATAGTCATTGCTTCTGACTTGTACTGCAAGTTAATATGGTGTCTTAATATTCAGGATATGTACATGTAATTCATTTGAGCTGTTAATTCTGTTCTGTTTGTATGCAACATTTTGCTGGTCCCCTTTTTGATAGCTTGAAGTGGAAAGTAGATCTAGAAATTAGAATTTGGCTCATAATTACAAATCCATTTTCCCCTATCTGCCAAAATTAATTGAACCTCTGTCTGATAAGGCAGGTCAAGGTGAGCCTAAAGTAAGAGAACAGTTCTGATACTACTGTAATAAATCCTTAGTAGCTGGGATCTTTAACATCCTTATTATGTCCTACCTGACTCTTCTTTCTGTGGTCCTGTAATTGTGTTTGCAGTGCTACCTATAGGGGTGATTTAAACTTTTATTTATATTTGTGCTTCATTTTAATTATCTAATTTAGGTTGTTTTCGATCTGACTTCAAAGACCAAACTGTGTATCTGAGGTAAACAACACAAAAAAGCAAAGTAAACTAAGAATTGAGTTTCACTTCCAATTTTTCAGCTTTCCCAGTAGTATTTGCTTCATTGTGGGTTTTAAATAAGTCTGCAAGTCAGTCATTAATCATTTTGTTATTAAGGATGCATGCCACTGTGAACAGTTAACTTCCTGGACGAATTTAATTTTAATTACTATATTTGCTTTGTTTTGGGGCTTTATTTGGTTATGCGATTGTTTTATCTCCTGTGAGATGATTCTTTATCCTGCTAAAGCTATCATCCCTTCTAGAGGTGTCTAGATAGTTTGAGAGATGAATGAGCTTATTTTATATAGTTTTGAAAGTGCTTCTTGACTATTCTTAAGAGAAAGGCGAAGCACAGAGCAAAGATGATAGTGCAACGTCTGATATAGTTGCCATTACAGAAACAGGATGTTGTGGGATGACTCTCACAACTGGAGGCCTGCAGTGGATGGCTATAAACTCTTCAGAAGGGATAGGCAAGGAAGGAGAGGCAGTGGGGTAGCCCTGTATGTTAGGGAGTGTTTTGATTGTCTAGAGCTTAATGATGGTGATGATAGGGTTGAGTGTTTATGGGTAAGAATCAGGGGGAAGGCCAACAAGGCAGGTATCATGGTGGGAGTCTATTATACACCACCCAGCCAGGATAAAGAGGCAGATGAAATACTCTAGAAGCAGCTGGGAGAAGTCTCAGAATTACTAACCCTTGTTCTCGTGGGAGGACTTCAACTTACCAGATGACTGCTGGAAATGCAACACAGCAAAGAGGAAACAGTCTAGGAGGTTCCTGGAGTGTATGGAAAATAACTTCCTGACACAGCTGGTGAGAGAGCCAGCTAGGGAGGGTGCCCTGCTGGACCTGTTTTTCATGAACAGAGAGTGATTGTGGGTGATGTGACGCTTGGAGGCCATCTTGGGCACAGCGATCACAAAATGATAGAGTTTTCAATAAGGATAAGTAAGGAAGGGGGTCAGCAGAACTGCCACCATGGACTTCTGGAGGGCAGACTTTGGCCTGTTCAGGACACTGTTTGAGGCCCTTGGGAGGCAGTCCTGAAGGGCAAAGGAGTCCAGGAAGTCTGGACAGTCTTCAAGAAGGAAATCTTAAAGGTGAAGGAGCAGGTCATCCCCATGTGCTGAAAGATGAGCTGGCAGGGAAGAACACCGGCCTGTCTGAAGAGAGAGCTTTGGCTGGAACTCAGGGAAAAAAAAAGGAGTGTTTATGACCTTTGGATGAAGGGGTTAGACAACTCAGGAGGACGACAAGGATGTTGTGAGGTTATGCAGGGACAAAATTAGAAATGCCAAAGCCCAACAAGAACTTAATCTGACTACTGCTGTAAAAGACAATAAAAAATATTTTTATAAATACATTAGGAACAAAAGAGGGGATGAGGAGAATCTCCATTCTTTATTGGATGCAGGGGGAAACAGTGACAAAGGATGAGGAAAAGGCTGAGGTACTTAAGGCCTTCTTTGCCTCAGTCTTTAATGGTAAGACCAGTTGTTCTCTGGGTACCCAGACCTCTGACTTGCAAGTTGGGGATGGGGAGCAGAATGACGCCCCCATAATCCAAGGGGAAATGGTGAGTGACCTGCTACACCACTTAGACACACACATAAGTCTGTGGGGCTGGATGGGATCCACCGAAGGGGACTGAGGGAGCTGGTGGAAGTGCTCACCAAGCCACTTTCTATCATTTATCAGCAGTCCTGACTAACCAGGGAGGTCTCAGTTGACTGGAAGTTAGCAAATGTGATGCCCATCTACAAGAGGGACCGGAAGGAGGATCCAGGGAACTACAGGCTTGTCAGTCTGACCTCAGTGCTGGGGAAGGTTATGGAGCAGATAATCCTGAGTGCCATAGCGTGCATGTCCAGGACAACCGATGATCAGGCCCAGTCAGCCTGGGTTTATGAAAGGCAGGTCCTGCTTGACTAACTTGATGTCCTTCTATGACAAGGTCACCCGCTTAGTGGATGAGGGAAAAATCCTGAGTGCCATAGCGTGCATGTCCAGGACAACCGATGATCAGGCCCAGTCAGCCTGGGTTTATGAAAGGCAGGTCCTGCTTGACTAACTTGATGTCCTTCTATGACAAGGTCACCCGCTTAGTGGATGAGGGAAAGGCTGTGGATGTTGTCTATCTGGACTTGAGTAGAGCCTTTGACACAATTTCCCACACCATTCTCCTGGAGAAACTGGTGGCTTGTGGCTTGGACAGGCGTACTCTTCGCTGGGTTAAAAACTGTCTGGCTGGTTGGACCCAGAGAGTTGTGGTGAATGGGGTTAAATACAGTTGGTGACCAGTCACAAGTGGTGTTGCCCAGGGCTCAGTACTGGGGCTGGTCTTGTTCTATATCTTCATTGATGATGTGGATGAGGGGATTGAGTGCACCCTCAGTAAGTTTGCAGATGATACCACTTTGGGTGGGTGTATTGATCTGCTTGAGGGCAGGAAGGCTTTGCAGAGGGATCTGGACAGGGTGGACTGATGGGCTGAGGTCAGTTGTATGAGGTTTAATAAGGCCAAGTGCTGGGTCTCGCACTTGAGTCACAGCAACCCCATGCAGCGTTACAGGTTTGGGGAAGAGTGGCTGGAGAGCTGCTGGGCAGAAAAAGACCTGGGGTAGTTAGTCGACAGCTGGCTGAATATGAGCCAGCAGGGTGCCCAGGTGACTAAGGCGGCCAACAGCGTCCTGGCCTGTATCAGAAATAGTGTGGCAAGCAGGAATAGGGAAGTGATTGTCCCCCTTTATTTGGCACTGGTGAGGCCACACCTCAAATACTGTGATCAGTTTTGGGTCCCTCACTATGAGAAAGACAATGAGTTGCTGGGCATGTGCAGAGAAGGTTTACAAAGCTGGTGAGGGGTCTAGAGCCCAAGTCTTATGAGGAGCAGCTGAAGGAGCTGGGGTTGTTTAGCTGGGGAAAAGGAGGCTCAGAGTTGAGACCTTATGGCTCTCTACAACTGCCTGAAAGAGGGTTATAGTGAGGTGGGTGTTGGTCTCTTCTTCCAAGTAACTAGTGATAGGATGAGAGGAAATGGCCTCAAGTTGTGCCAGGGGAGGTTTAGACTGGATTACTGAGAGAGTGGTGAAACATTGGAACAGGCTGCCCAGGGAGGTAGTGGAGTCACCATCCCTGGAGGTATTTAAAAGACTTGTAGATGTGGGGCTTAGGGGCATAATTTAGTGGTGGACTTGGCAGTGCTAGGTTAGCCATTGGACTTGGTGATCTTAAAGGTCTTTTCCAACCTAGATGATTCTATGATACTAGTAATCAAGTTTCATCTTTTGAGAAAAGGGAAATACTCAACAGCTTTTTTTTTTTTCTTTGCAGAAACAAAAATGTTCCAGTTAATCATAGAGATTTTTGGTATGCTACCTACACATTGTATAGTGTGTCAGAGAAGACAGAGAATGAAGAGAAGATGAGTGATAATGCCAGTGCCAGTTCTGGTAGTGATCAGGCTCCTTCAAGCAGGCAACACACTATGGTCTCTTTTCTGAAACCTGTGCTAAAGCAAATCATCATGGCTGGAAAATCCATGCAACTGTTGAAGAATCTTCAATGCAAAGACGGCTCTCCGCAGCAGGCTGCGTCAAGAGGTGACATGCCAGTTTGTGGACTGTCGTGCCTTAGGTTATCTAACAGTGTGGGTGTGTTTTTTGTAGTAGTGTTTCCATGGTTTTAGAATAATATAAGACTCTGTGTTGCATGTCAGTATTGTGGTTGGTAAATTCAGGTCTGACTGAAAGCACTTACTCTTCGAATGCAAACAAGTGACAAGAGCAAAGTGAATAAAGATTGAGTGTTTGCTTTAAATTTTTCTTAAACTTGTTTTCATGTGCTTGCAAAACGTTGTTTTTTTTTTTTTGTTATGAGACAAATGAAAACAGCTTGTGTGTTCTAATAGTAAAGCTGTTCTGCTTTAATAAATAATTGTTTTCCATTACTAAGTGGTCAAATAATGCTGAGATAGCATTTAAAGTTTACTAATAATTACATGAAAGATATTTGGATATTTAGGATATTTATCTTGAGTGATTGTAAAACAGTACAACAGTGTAACCAAGTTGATTTTTTTCTGAAACTATTTTTTTTGTTGTTTTGCTGTTTCTTGATGTTTAAAAGTAGAGATAAGTTAAATTATTTTGGGGACACTTTAGGCTTATTTCCTCCTTTGGTGTGAAAATATAATCTATTTTAGTGAATACTGCAGGGTTGTTTCAGGCGCTAAGAATTAATTGCTTTTGCACCTGAAGAAGAAAGTTCTCTTAACAGCCTCTGAAATATTTTGTATTTCAGACGTCTGTTCAGCAATCCATTTGAATGTATGCCTAACTTCAGGCATTGGACTAGTCCTACTGTTTTAGCAATACTTAGTTAAATATGTATTTGAGTGTTTTCCTGACGGTGTAAATTTAGTATGTTAAAATTTATCAAGTAAATGTTGCACTATGGTGGAGTTTTTATAGTTCAGATTATGTTTTCTCGTAGAACAAAATCTTACTGTGGAATGTGTTGCCCAATTTAGATGCTGAACGAAAGAGTTTGTATACATTGTTCTTGGAATCGGTGCAGTCTCGCCTGCGGCATGGGGAAGAGTCTGTTCCAGATATTATTACAGAACAGCAGGCCACAAAACAGAGCCTGATAAAGATGCAGTCTATAGCAGAAAGACACTTGGAACTGGATGATGTCCATGACCCACTGCTGGCTATTAATTTTGCCAGGTAAATGGATGATCTTCCTGCTGTGTTGTTAAAAGCAATGTTCTGCTTGGTGACATTTGGTAGACCAAACTTTTATTGCTGCCGCTGCTGAAAACAAGCAAGTGCACAATAAAGAGGATTAACAATAATCAGTGACAGAAGCTAAGTAAATACTATGCATGTGCTTAGTTACAGAAAAACAATTAAAATCAGTGAAGAATCTGCTACTCACATCTGTTAGCGCAGAAAATAGGAGTAGTCTTTATCATAACAGGCTTTTAGCAAATAAGTGTTTGTAATAGTGAATGCTGTTGTAAAATCGAAACTTAAATGTATTTGCTTGGAATTTGTACACAATTTTATTGGTTTGCACCAAGTATGTTCTTTGAAGAATGTGGCTTCAGTTGTGCTGTGCTTAAATAATTTAACTTTAAAAGCCTTCAAAAATTCATGTTAATTGCATAAAAATTCTTCATTCTTCATAATGCAGGAAATCATATAGAGGTTATAAATGTCTTGCAAATCAGCAGG
>NW_010523925.1:15080-31064 GCF_000687285.1 Phaethon lepturus
AACTCTGAAAATTTTACTTATTTTGTGATTACAAATAAGAAACAGCTATTTATGTTTTTCCTAAATACTAGTTGGTGATTTACATGTTTTCATTCCTAGGAGGAGTTTGTTTTAAAGAAGTCATAGTTAATAGTAGATAAGAGTCTGTTGCTTCCCTTGTTCGTTGGGACTATTCTATTTGTCAGAATTGGTAGATTAATTAAATGTCTGACTATGAGCTAGGCTGCCTCTTACAATGTATTCAGCTAGCATGTAGCTTTTTACAAATTATTATAATAATTTGATCCTTTCTGTGCCAAAATAATTAAACTTACCAAGTGTATACTGCAGATACTGTCTTCCCAAGGTATAATATTACAGGTAATATATAGGGACCCCATATTTAAGGTGCCTCAAACCAATTCTCTGTGTGGGTGGTGGGTTGTTTTTTGGGTGTTTTTTTGTTTGTTTGTTGTTGGGTGTTGCTTTTTTTGTTGTTGTTAAAATTTTTACTTTGTTTTTTTAATTTTATTTTCCTTTCCTGGGAAATTCATCTGACTGCTGTATATGCACAATATAGTTTGAAAAGGTCCTATAATAATGGGTTTGTTTAAGCTATATAGTGTTTGAACTTGATGTTGTTTTTCAGAATTATTTCTTGAGCAATTACGTGATTACAGTATGCCATCCTTTTTTATATACTTATGCCTTGTCACACAAAAACTGTATGAAGAATCACTTAGTAGGCTTGATATGTCCTGTAGTTATGAAACAGCTTTTACTACTGCACCATATGTTTTAGAGCAGAGGATCCAGTTTTCATTAAAATCTTTGAAGGTATGACATTTTTGTTTTATATATTGTATGAATTATGAACCTTCCTCCCTAAGTAAGTTTTGGTGTTTTTTTTTATTTTGAAGATTATATTTGGAACAGAGTGACTTTCATGAGAAGTTTACTGGTGGGGATGTTTGTGTGGATAGATCCTCAGAATCTGTGACCTGCCAGACTTTTGAACTGACATTGAGGTCTTGCCTTTATCCGCACATAGACAAGCAATACTTGGAATGCTGTGGTAATCTAATGCAAACTTTAAAGACAGATTATAGGTAAGAAAGTAGATCTGTTTTTCCTCACAACTTTTTTTAATTACCAGTGGTATGCCATATGCTAAAAGCAGGAATTTTATGTTGTGTTTCTACTCCAATTTTATAATTAACAATAAAATCATTAAGGAGGAAAGGGGGACCTAACGTGATAGAATCCTGGGTAAAAACTTGGTCTGACTTAAATCAACAGCGAAACTGTCATGTGTCTTCAGTGGATGTTCAATAGGGAAATTGTTTCAAACTGTACTTTTAATAGTGTTGACATTTGAAACTGGAAGATAAGTTTTAGGAAGCCAGAATATATTTAATATGACATTCAGTTATGATACTCTAAAATCATACAAAAGAATCTTATGTGGTATTTTTGTATTTCTTAAGAGTAAAGCAGCCTATTATTTTACCTTTCAGGTGGTTATAAGTCGTCATGCTTTTAATAGGTCTGAAATAGTTTAAGTATTTATAGTCACAGTTCTTGTGAGAGTTGGAGTGGTACTATCCTTCCTACTTTATCTGAAAAGGAAAATCCATATCATAATTTTCTGGGGCTCCACATTAAACTATCTTCTTAGACAGAGCTCTCCCTGAAATTGCATGTCCTTCCCCAAGTTCTGTTTAGGGAGAGGGACAGGATTTCCAAACTCTAAGCTACTTTTGAAAATTGCCTAGCCCGCAAGATAGCTAAATACCATGAGCATTTCCGTTGAAGTTAGTGAGGCTGTTAAGCTTACAGGAGAAAATGGCTTGGTTGTTTTGTTTTGTTTGAATGGATGTGAAGGCTTTCTGAGGGTTAAGCAAAGAATTTACTGTGGACTTCATTACTCATTGACTTCATTCAATACTGAGTTCCCATAGTGAAGAGTTTTTAAGATTTTCGTTTCTGTAACAGTTGTGTTTGATTTCACTTGGATGGTTAAGACTGAGGAAATGTTACATGTTTATTCCCTGTTCAGGCTTGTAGAATATTTGCAGGCAATGAGAAACTTTTTCTTACTTGAAGCTGGAGATACCATGTATGACTTCTATACATCTATTTTTGACAAAATCAGAGAAAAGGAAACTTGGCAGAATGTTGCTTTCTTAAACGTTCAACTTCAAGAAGCAGTTGGACAACGCTATCCAGAGGACAGTTCAAGGTAAAATGCAGCATCCTGCAAAATATAGTTATGTTTCTTTCATACTTACCTGTACTAATGAACTTAACTTGTGTAGCACAGTACTAATTATTGCATACTCATTACAAGAATCTGTTTTAATGAAGTTTTGAGCTATTGTCGTCTCTTCTACCCAAGTCCACCAGATTAAATCACAGTTGGTATTCAACAGTAAGAAATTAAAAAAAAAAAAAAATTAACCTAACCACTAATTTAAAACAGATTATGGCCAATTAAATCACTTGCTTCTTTTCATAGGTTGTCTATATCATTTGAAAGTGTTGACACAGCAAAGAAGAAACTCCCTGTCCACACCTTAGATGGCTTGACATTGAGCTACAAGGTAGTGAGCTAATGTTGCTGTAGTTCTTACTCTAATACAACATTTCAAATCTGTTCTAAAGTAACTTACATTTTCTGTCTTGATTATCCTCTCCTCTTCTTAGGTTCCTTGGCCTGTGGATATAGTTATAAGCTTAGAGTGCCAAAAAATTTACAATCAAGTTTTTCTGCTCTTACTGCAAATAAAGTGGGCCAAGTATAGTCTAGATGTGTTACGATTTGATGGTAAGAAACTTCTTCAATGAAAGATACTCTTAAAAACTTGTTCTGTGGTCTAAGGATATAAATAGTCCGCTGCTTGCTGCAGTAAGTAGTATAAACCAGTCAGAATTTTGATCTGTTTTATAAAACATTAATCTCTATTAGCTTCGCAAATTAGATGTATTAAGCAGGGCATGTTTTTCGCTGCTTTTCAGCCTCAGGGACAACACTATTTATTCGTGCATTCCCTTTGTCTCTTTGATTCAGGTCTAGTTAGTTGTGCTTCATTCTTCAGACCTTGCTGTTGAAAGAAAGTCTGTCTGCCACACCCTAATGTTTTGCTTTATGTATAATCCAAATTTTTGTGAGTAATACCTTGAAAACAAGTTAAGAAAACAAGATGAAATAATACTCTTACTTGAGATGGCAACAGTGAGCCAGATAGTTTGGAATACATAGTCTAAGCTACACTTTAAACATGTGGGGATTGTTGAAAGAGATCTCGTAGTGTCTCCTTCACTGGGTTAATGTTTATACTCTTTCTGTCCCATATAAAGGGGATACACACTTCATGTCCTAGAACAATAAATTAGAAAGTTGATGGGTTCATCTGTGTGTTGTACATCAGTTAAGTAATCCTCTTCCTAAAAGTATGTGTTTTCAATTGTTTAAACTTTATGGTATGGCTTTGTGCTTAAGTCTTTTCCCCTTTGTGGACATAGTATAAACATTTATTTTTAATGTAGATTTTTATATCCTTTCACATAATATTTGGCTCTTAAATAGCATTTCCTATTCTAGTATTTATCAAATTGCATTGTACATATACTGTTGAGCTATTCAGTATATTGTTGCTATATTTTAATAACATGCCCGAATTGTAAGAAAACTCTTACATCAGTATTGTGTGCAGAATAGTAAGTAGTAACAAATTTCAGTTTTAAGTAACATTTTAGCTACAGTTTGTCTTCATAAGTACTTCAGTATAATACTCTTGCCCTTTCTTTTTAGAACTAGTCTGTGCTGCAGAAAACCCACAGATTAAGGAAGGAACTTTATTAGAACAAAGAATGCTTCCTCTTTTTGGACCGCAAACAGAAAGTATAAAACAACAAATACATCGCATGTTCCTCTTAAGAGTGAAACTTATGCATTTTGTTAACAGCCTGCACAACTACATCATGACTAGGGTTTGTCTATATCACAATTTTGTTTATATTAAGAATTTGTAACTGGAGATTCCGTATTAATTTTCATTTAAAACATAAACAAAACTGAAAAGCAAAATCTTAGTCTAATGTCCTTTCTGCAAAATGATTTTGAGCTAAACATGTTTCAGTTTGAGCTTGGCAGTTTTAAATCAGTAATTCTAAAAATGCTTTAGAAGTTCCACGTGCATATGATTGACCTTTGGATATTATTAGTTTTTTTTAACTGTTTCTCCCAGTGCTAGATGACTGAAGCACAATCATGTAAAAATAGGGTTCTGTAAGCTGTTACTCTGTTAAGAGCTATTATGCTTACAGAAGTGTTGCTACAGACATTTTAGTTAAATGGATCCTTCTCAAAAATCTCTAGTACATAGATCCAAAGCATATGCATGACTTCTCAAATATAAAGGCAATGCCTGTAGATTCATATCTGCTCTACTATTGCCTTTTTTTGCCTTCAGTAAAATTAATATACTCCAAATCAGCTCCTCTGTCTGCCCTTGTGCAATGGCAATATCCCTATTTATATGAGGAATGTCATTGTGCAGTTACGAGAACAGCTCGAATTTTTTGCTATACTGATGGTAATTTGGAAGGTGAGCCTAAAATTTGAGAGGGAATAGTGAATGAATCAGGCAAGTTTAGGCTCTTTAAAAAACCTGAAATAGTGGAAGACACTCATAAGCACTTGTGTGCAACATGGCATTTAGTAACTATAGTTTCCTCTTTAAGATTCTTCACAGTACAGGCTTGGAGTTTCAGCATCAGGTAGAAGAAGCCAAGGATTTAGATCAATTGATAAAGATTCATTACAGATATCTATCTACAATTCATGATCGGTGCCTACTGAGAGAAAAGGTGAGTGAAAAAAAATTGGCATATTTGGTATATTGAGTTTAGCAGGACAAGAAAATAGTTTAGTACTAATTATGCTGTCTGTTTTGCAGTTCATACGTACTAAGCAATATATAGGTGCTCTTGAGGAAATGGTAGCTTTTCCAGAGTTAACGTTGAGATCCAGTTTCCCTTGCAAGTCTCAGCTTAATTCTGTGAAGGAGAGAAGACAAAATTAAATTCTAAATATTGGATTTTACATGACTCATTTGTTTCTAAGAGATGGGAATATTTCAGCGAACGGAGGCTTGGTAATATAATGAGGATTATACATACTGGAATGGCAGAAAATGGAGGTACATGAATAGCATTGTAGCCTTTTATCTCACATACTGTCTGTGCTTAGTCCTCATGGAAATAGTCAGCCATGAAACGAATTTGAGAGCAAATACAAAACACATCTTAAATTTGGAAGAATCACATAAGACTTACAAAATCACAGAATCACTAAGGTTGGAAAGGACCTTCAAGATCATCAAGTCCAACCGTTAACCCAACACCACCATGCCCCCTAAACCATGTCCTGAAGTGCCATGTTTTTTGAACACTTCCAGAGATGGCGACTCCACCACCTCCCTGGGCAGCCTGTGCCAATGCCTGACCACCCTCTCAGTGAAGAAATTTTTCCTAATATCCAATATAAACCTCCCCTGGCGCAACTTGAGGCCATTTCCTTTTGTTCTATCTCTAGTTACTTGGGAGAAGAGACCAACACCCACCTTGCCACGACCCCCTTTCAGGTAGTTGTAGAGAGCGATAAGGTTTCCTCTCAGCCTCCTCTTCTCCAGACTGAACAACCCCGGTTCCCTCAGCCGCTCCTCATAAGACTAAAGACATTGTACTTAGGAGATTTGTTTTTACAGATCACATTAAAAGGCATGGGATACCTTTGTATTGCAGCTTAATAATGAAAGTGATTATGTTTAACAATGAATTTGTGACTGTTATTCCTTTTGTTTTAATTGTTATTTTAGGTGAGCTTTGTGAAAGAAGCTATAATGAAAGTGTTAAATTTAGTACTGATGTTTGCAGACCGTTGGCAGGCTGGTTTGGGGGCTTGGAAGTGAGTATACATACCTAAAATTCTACATGGTTGTAATTTTACAGCTCAGAATATGATTTTGTGATTTTTTTTTTTTTGTGTGTGTGAACTAACAGGAATTTGCTCAGTGTTTAATAGCAGATACCAGAGGCTGATTGCTATTTCTCAGCAAAAGTAAAATTTCTTCTAGATAGAACTTCACAAGTGTCATGCACTTGTGTCAGTGTATTTTCAGTATTTTCTAATTAAAAAGGTGGCCAATATATAACTTCTAAATGTTTGAAAAGATTGCAGAGCATAGCAACAAAGAGGGTTTTCTTTTCCTTCGTATTTTCTTGTAACGGTAAAATGAGAGGTTGACAGGTTTGGTTTATGATCATGTCTCCTGGCTATGATTTAAAATTGTAGGCAGCTGGATGCTGACATTCGTTAATTGGTTTATGAACAGTGGGATTGTGTAGTTTCATTTCCCTTTCATCCTAGAAGGGAATACATTTTTGTTTTTCTTAAAAAAAAAAAAACACCAAAAAACCAAACAAAACAAAAAAACCCCCCAAAAAACCCCAAACCAACAACATCTAAATGTACTCTTTAAACCTTCTTATTTTTCTAATCTGAACTGTCTTAATTATAAAGCCTTTGTAAAAAAATTGTGGTAAAAGTGTGAAGCTGTTGAAGTCATTGAAAGTTCTTCTGTTGATGTTGGAGTCAAGATTTTCATGCAGAATGTCTGATTACTTTAGTTCAAATGCTCAAATTGTGAAGTTATTTTTGGTCTATCCTTTTCTATAGTACCTTTTCTGTAGAAACAACCTGGGATGGGTGTCACAGTTGGGATTTTTAGAAAAGATGTGCCAATCCTTATGTGCCACGATTGCAGTTAGAAACCCACCTGTAATTTCCAAGTTAAGATTAATGTGTTAGTCTGTGAATCAGTTGCTCTTCTCTAAGCCATCCCTTAGATAAGATTAAAAATAAGATCTGATTTTTTTAGAATAGACTCTTTCAATTTGGAAGGGACCTACAATGCTCATCTAGGCCAACTGCCTGACCAATTCAGGGCTGACCAAAAGTTAAAGCATATTAGGGGCATTGTCCAAATGCCTCTTCAACACTGACAGGCTTGGGGCATTGACCATCTCTCAAGAAAGCCTCTTGCAGGGATTGACCACCCTCCTGGTAAAGACGTGTTTCCTAATATCAGGTCTAAACCTCTCCCGATGCAGCTTTGAGCCATTCCCATGTGTCCTATCACTGGATAGCAGGGAGAAGAGATCAGCACCTCCCTCTCCACTCCCCTTCCTCAGGAAGCTGTGGAGAGCAATGAGGTTGCCCCTCAGCCTCCTTTTCTCCAAACTAGCCAAGCCCCAAGTCCTTAGCCACTCCTCATAGGACATTCCTTCCAGCCCTTTCACCAGCTTTGTTGTCCTTTTCTGGATGCTCTCAAGGACCTTCATATCCTTCTTAAACTGTGAGGCCCAGAACTGCGCATGGTTCTCAAGGTGAGGCCGCACCAACGCTGAATACAGGGGGATAATCCCCTCTCTTGACTGGCTGGTTATGCTGTGTTTGATGCACCCCAGGATGCGGTTTGCCCTCTTGGCTGCTGGGACGCACTGCTGACCCATACTGAGCCCGCTGTCAACCAGCACCCCCAGATCTTTTTCTGCAGGGCTGCTCTCCATCCACTCCTCTCCCAGTTTATACTTTTACTTGTGTAACCTGCTGCTTGAAGGATGAATGACAGTGGGCAAGTCTCCAAGGCTATGTTTAACACTCATGGATTGATCTGTGGCCCTGCAGCCAGCTGGTATGGACTGGCCCACATCCATATTTTTCAAGACTAACTCTCTTTGGCACAGATACTACCTAGAACTTGGATGCCACTCTCCTGTGGCATTAGGAATTTGCTATTTTTGGAGTGCTTTTCCAATTTGAAGCGTCAGAAATAATTTGTGAAGGCTGTTGATAAAGACTGAAAGTCAAGACATGTAGTTACATGCTTTTGGATGTGGCAGGAAAAAGTCATAGCTGATGAAGTGTCATCCATGTCCTCTCCCAAGAGGGGAAAAAGGAAAGGAGTGACTATTTTGAACTACATATTCTCCCTCCTCTGGTGAGTGCTAGCTGGCACAGTCAGAAGTGGAATTCAAGAGTTGGCTAATAGTAAAGCAGTGTGGGTATCCCGGTTTTATTGTCAGTGTACGTTTACCTCAAGGAGCTCGGAAGCAATATGGACCAGGAGTGGCTGTCTTGAAATACAAAGCTACGTAGGAATAATAGTTATCAGTTGGAACCATGCAGTTCCTCGTAGTTACTGTAGAGATTTCTAAGATGATGAGGAAATTACTAATGCCATTCTGGTAGTGCTTAGATGCTCCTGTCAAAATTGCCTTTGTTTTCTAGAAGTGGTATACATAGGCATAATTGAAATATTGTAAGTTCAAACCAGAATGCTATGCGAAGAGTACTTTTGTCATTTACTGTGAAGTTTTGGTCATATTTTGAAGTTAACGTAGTAGCTAGCCTGTTAAGCATTCCTCTGTTAATCTGTTTCATAGGATGGAATCCATAGAGAAGATGGAATCCGATTTTAAAAACTGTCACATGTTTCTTGTAACTGTTCTCAACAAAGCTGTCTGTCGAGGCTCTTTTCCCCACTGTAAGTACATGAGGCTTTTCATATACCTGCGCTTACTGGGACACAAGCTTTACTAGGAATGTATTTACGTTTTAACCCTTTTAAATGTTTGTCAGTACATCTTAAAGAACATCTTTTTGTGAGGTATTCACAGAGGGACTTGAAGCCATACTTCTTATGTAATGAAGTTAACTTATTTTTTTAGAGTATTCGTGCTATGTTTTTTTTTATGACAGCTATCTTCAGTTTATGTGTTTTCTTGATGAGGGGATGCTGATGTAGCCAAGCAAGTGACAAGTGGTTTTCTAAACAAATGAAAGTTAAGTTCTGGAGGGCATAGAAGAGTTCTTTTTGTTGCTGTTGGATGGCAGCTGTGATAGATCTTGAACAGATAATATTTTAGTATTATGGTGTCTCAGCTGCAGCTGCACAGAGTTCTTGGCTCTGCTTGTCTGTTGGAAGTTCCTTCCTCGGTAGCAGAAACAGCAGAAGACAACATGTCTGTGCTTCTACTTGCAGCCTGATACTAGCTTAAACTTCTAATCAGTGCCAGTCTGAGTTACGGGGGCAACTGCTGAGTGGGGTTAGCTGGGAGGTAGATGCATGTTCTAATGGTGTCTTAAAGAGGTAATATCTGACACCACTGCTACTCAGTCTTCAAGAGCTTGTCTGCAAGAACTGTCTGTGGGAATGGCTTACTGCATATAAACTCCCACGATGTTTATTCATTTTTTTTGTGTACAGCAGTTAGTATTTCAAACAAAGGAGCTAATTTCTTAAACGTTCTTGCAACCTGAAATAATTAATGATGATGATGATGAAAGTGGTGAAATACTGTATAAACTGTCGAGAGATTCATAAAATGTCTTAAATCTGAAGTGTTACAATGTAAAAAATAAACTGGTATATTTCTTTTGAAGTACAGAATTGAATATCGCAATAAATGTCTGCAGACTGCTGCAAATGCAAATATTAACTACTTTTTTATGGTTTGGTTTGCAGTGGAATCTTTAGCTTTGTCGCTGATGGCTGGCATGGAACAAAGTTAACACCTGAATCCATTGAATTACTAAAGAACTGAAAGCAGCATTTTTGTTGAAATTCCCTTGTCAAAAACTGTAAGCATTTTACACTCCAGTTTGAAATGCGTATAGCTAAATGACACTGATGGTTTGGAGCTGTGTAAAATATTTTAAAATGTAAATAATATACAGTTATTTAAATGTATTGGTTATGGCAGTATTTTTTGCTGTATGTATATGCTTCAACATCAAAAAACATGTACAGTGTAAAATTCATCCTGTGTAAACAATCTTATTTGTAAGATGTATTTCATGCAGTAGAAAGGATTTTTTTTTTTAAATTGTGAATAATTGCTGATTTACCTTTTCTGTTAATTTTGCAGCTGTGAATAGGTCACAGGGCAGTGTGGAGTGGTGTGACTCAATTCTTATTATTCAGAAGATTGGTTGAGTTAATTTTTGGCCTTTTTTTCTCTGAAAAAAGGCTAAGAAGCATTCATTTTATTTCCTTAATGGTTCTTAAGAACTCATCGTGAACAGTTATAGCTGTTACTATAAGCTGATGTAAAAAATACAATATCAATTTATCAAAATTGATTATTTCAGACCATAAAATACCAATAGTTTTAATGTTAAGTGATCAAATTCTTACTAATTTTCATTATAACTCTTGTCAGTTTATGTAGGATCAAGATTGCCATGTGTAATATATTAATTTTGACTATTGGTTTGTTGAGATGTTTCAGAGGTGGTCAGATATGACTTGACAGTTCTCCTCCTTCTAAGCCTTTGGCAAACAAACCTTACATCTCATAGCTAATCTCTTGTACAGCATTAGATTGTAATACAGAAGGGTATATTTCTAGAGGAGTAAATGTGGAATGTGTTCTACACAAGATGGCTTACCCTGTCCCTTCCCCATGGAAACTTCTCGGTAATTCTGGCATCAGTACACCTGCATTTAAAAAGAGAAAATCAGTCATAGCCATTTACCTCTTTATTTGAATAAAGAAAAGATTTAATAATTGGAATTTTGCTGTTGTGTTTCTGCTGAAATCCAGTTGGTAACTTAAAAGTTTGAGGGCTGTTTCTGAAAGATAAATGAAGTATATTACTACCAACTGTGAGACTGTGTGGCTTACGTTATAAAACTATTTTTTTTCAGCTGTGAACTAGTAATTACTTTATATAAAAATTAATATTGTGGTTCTTGTTTGAACAGGAAAACTCAAAAGGTTCTTCCAAGTTATAGCCGTAAAATGTTTTTAGGAAAAATAAATATTTTTGTTAAAAGTATAACACTGGGAAGCTTTCTGCTGCCCCATAGCATGTTCTGCTTTGTGTGACTGAGTGGAGGTTTTGCTTTGGAGAACATTATGTTTGTATTATCCTCTGCTAGCACATGACACACTCTTCCAAATGGATGTTTTGTGTGGTAGGGTGACACCTAGTCACCTAGTACAAAAGTAATTTGTACTTTCAGTTTACCATGACTGGTTCTCATTTGAGATTCCATGTTATTTATTGCATGCGGAGACAGTATATGTTCTTTAGTAACTGTTTCTTGCTCACTCAGAGTAAAACTGAATAGCATACTCATAGTTTTTAAAAGGCGTACTAGGAAGTTCAGTGCTTGTATGCACTGGGTCATTACTTTTTGAGTATATGTATGTCTTGTTAGATTTTTAAAAGCACTGAGTACAAGTGGTTGCTTTGTTTCTGCTTACTTTATGGTGATTACCTTCAGTGAAATTACTGCTTTTCATAGACTTACTTTGGTTTAATATTATCTAGATATGGGAAAAATAGGATTCCTTCAGTCCTTCATGTTGATGAAATAATAACTCCTAGTAAATCCCTTTATGGATTTTACTTATTTTATTTGAAAGACCCCATGCAAGTGAAAGAATTTGCTGTTTCACCCTATTTCCTGCTTAGGAATTAGCCTTGCATTCTGCAGAGACACCTCTGTGCACTCTGGAGGTGGATGATGCCTACATGCCATTTTTCAGCCAGCTTCCAATATTTGTTTGCTCTTCTGTCGTCACAAAAGCACAGTGGAAAATCTAGCTCTGGCAGTGTTGGCTGATTCTAGTCACGAACATCCTCCATGCTTCGCTTTTTGTGTGTCAGTAATACTCAGCTGACAAATTCCCTTGAATGAGTCTGTGTTATGGTATCCTTTTCTCTTTCTTTAGAACCACAGAAAAGCAGGTCCTTTCTTTTAGTGTGCATGCTTTCTAATGCCACCAGGACCTTTATATCAGTCCCCTGGCAGCAGTTAAAATGGCTATTTACCTGTTTGGACAAAAAAAAAGCGGCTTTGGGGTATTTCAGGTATTTATTTGCTCAAATTTCCTTGTAACATTTTCTGATTTCTTTATAGAGCTGTGTTGTTACTTGGATTCTGTCCTGGGTCAGTTCCTTCTGGACTTTTTTTGACCCTGTCCAAATTCCTGTTTTTATCACTTATCTTTGAATTGATTTAAATCTTAACTTTTGGACACCTCCTCTTTAATAGAGGAGACCTAGCATTTGAGTATGCTTTACTTGCACTTCTGGAATTTCAAGTAAGCAATTGCAGAGATGTTAGAAATAGACCTGATTTATTGCATCTGTGTATGGATTTAAGGGGGTTCCGTCATAGTCTATTGTTTTGTAAATTATCAAGTCTAACTAAAGGAAAGCATAAAAAAATACCTAGTGAAGCATATAGAAACAGAACTTTTTAAGGTTATAAGGAGGTAGCTTCTGATTTAAAACCATATTTTTGAAAAAGCCCACTAGGTGGCAGATTTTAAAATTTCAAGGGAATTTTTTTTTGGTTGATCTCTTTTCGAGCTCATGG
Organism: Phaethon lepturus; assembly: GCF_000687285.1. Classification (NCBI taxonomy): domain Eukaryota; kingdom Metazoa; phylum Chordata; class Aves; order Phaethontiformes; family Phaethontidae; genus Phaethon; species Phaethon lepturus. The sequence continues at coordinate 27,521 of NW_010523925.1, forward strand.
CTGTTGCTTTCATAAAGTCAAAAGGCTGGTCTGTATTTTAATGAGAAAAGTAATGTGCTTTCCCCTAAATATGTCTGATCTAAAAAGCATAAATGTCCTGGTTTTCGACAAACCATGACAATAGAATAAGAAATAATTATTTTATAGCTTAAATCATTCTTGATTATGGAGAAGAGGCTTTAATGAATTATTGACGGAGAAGAAACATACTCTGGTTTATAGTCATAGCCAGGTTATTCTGATGCTAGAGAACTTGAAATTATAGATCTAGAGAAAAAACTGTTTAGATCCTGGTCTCAGCCATATTCTTCTATTTTATGCGAAGGCACAAAAATGCTTATGTGGGTTTTTGAAACATGAGAATAAGTACTTAAATGACGTACGAGGGAGAAGTGAATGTCTTTAAAAAGCAACACATATGAGTGGAACAGCCATGGATTTGGGTGCTTAAAAGTAAAGATTTGATTAGGTGGTATTAGAGAAGATCATAATATTCATGGTGAGATGTTACGTCTGATGTCCAAAAGTCTTCGGAAAAGGGCACACATCATTACTGGATGCTGTCACAGTTTCATCTATACTTCATTTCCACCTTTATTTTTTGTCTTTTTAACTTTGGGTGCACTCTCTCATAAAAGTTGCAGCATAGAAACTCTTATCTATCTGGTTCAGTATTTGTCTTCCTTTTTTTTCCTGTGGGCTTTTATCATCTCTTAGGTCACATTTTAGCACAGATACAGTAAATTATCTAATGCTTTATTTGCTGTTTAATTATAATAACCCCTAATTAACCACTAGGTACTTGAGGACCTTTGCCTGTGTCAAGCAAAAAATCCCCCAAAAGTTAGGAACCAGTTGTTGCTTGCATGGTTTCCATGGTAGCGTGGATTAAAGACAGCATCTCTAAATTGCAGGCTGATTAAAAATATTAAAAAATCCCTCTGACATGCTTTTTAATCTTATTAACTGTAGAGATTTACAAATTTTCCAGCTTTTCTCCTATACTCTTTTGCACACTTACAGAAAAACCTTTCCTCACTGATACAATTCATTTTTTACTGCATTGTGCAGTGTCTTGTTGCTGCACTGTACGTTTGTGGCTGGGAAGATCATAGGGCATCACAGGTCTTGGGGTCTAGATAGCTAATAACGTTACCAGTACTAGAGGGGCAGGGGTGGGGTGAAGAGTGAGTGAGATGAATTGCCTAACATACATGCCCTAGCTTCTCTACTGATGTTCTGCATGAGCAAAGTGAATGTAATTTGTAACAGAATCGAGAAGGAATTTAATGCTCAATCGTGTCTGTCAGGGAGTTGGTGGGCAGACTCTGGTGTGGTTGGCAGCACAACATGCAACATTCTTGGAAAGCAGCGCAGGGTGGGGGCAGGGGCCCATTTTACAGATAGAGTTAAAGCCCTCTGGGTTAGCAACAGAACGTTTGTCTAGCGTTTTGGGGAGCTGGAAAGCAGAACCAGTAAATGCTGCTTGCTCAGATCTGTTTGAGATGGTGGCATTCAGCACTAGGAGGGAAATCAGAACCAGAGTGCCGCATATCTCATCATGTGCTCATGGGTATTTATGAATGTGCAGCACACTTGTTGGCAGCTGTGCTCTTGGCAGCACATGCTCGTTCCGGGGTAGGAATCTGGCTTTTCCTGGCGTTAGAGGTAGGTGTGGGTGTGCAGATCTCTTTGCATTTGCTTAAGCCCTTGTGAAGCGGGGAGCTCCTGGCTGTAGGGATGGCGGGAGTTACGTCTTTACCATAAACTGGCCAGGCTTCCTGCCATGGGCAGGTTCTCACTTTCTGATCTGGCCACTCATTGAGACCTCTGAGACAGTTGCTGCTTCCTGCTCGGTCTCTTCTGCTTAAACTCTCCCAAGTGCTGTGCCCTTTACGTAGGTGTGTATCTCCTCCTGAGAGCTGCAACAGTGGCTTTGCTATATGTAGTATGGAAGCATATAATTTTTTTGTAGTTTTTCTGTAGAATCACAAAATAGTTTTGGTTGGAAGGGACCTTTAAAGGTCATCTAGTCCAAACCTCTGCAGTGAGAAGGGACAGCTTCAACTAGATGAGGTTTCTCAGAGCCCTGTCCCACCTGACCTTGAATGTTGCCAGGGATGGGGCATCTCCCACCTTCCTGGGCAACCTATGCCAGTGTTTCACCACCCTCATTGTGAAAAATTTCTTCCTTCTATCTTGTCTAAATCTACCCTCTTTTAGTTTAAAACTATTATCCCTTGTCCTATCACTTCAGGCCCTGCTAAAAAGTTTGTCCCCTGTGCTTTAAACTATTTGCCACGTCTGACACAAAATGAAGTCTGTGCTGACTTCTTGGGTGAAAAATATTGTCCAGTTCTTTAGAGTATGGACAAGTGGCTGATACGTTGCCAGAAGTTGGATTTAATTTTTTAAACTGATTTACAGGTAAATACCTATTTTCTTTCTTTGTAATTTTGCATGATGGGTCATTGCGGCCATTGCCTGTTGTGGCTTCATAATTACCTTTCTGTGTCAGATATGACAGTTTCCCGTGTTGCCTTACCTCCCTTCTGAGGATGAAGAGATTTCTGTGGACTCAGCAGGTAAAAATAATTTAGTAGCTAGATACACTATTAAGCTTAATCACTAAAACATCTGAGTGGAAAGGTGCAAAACCAGAGAGTACATCAGCATCTTGGACATGGCAGACATCTCGTAGCAGGAATACAAGATTCCTGAAGCTCTCAGACTGCTGTAGAATGGAATTCTTCTGTGGATTCCTGTGGATTTTCTTTCATTGACTTTGGGTAAATACTGTAAAGCCTAAAGAAAGAAATTAAAAATAAAATGAAAATAGCTAGAATTCAGGAAGTAGACGTATGGGTATCTGTGGCTAGCATAGTGCCTTGAAAGGCTTTATCTAGCTTTCAGATGATTACATTAAGCTTGTTACTACCATATTATCTGATGTTCATCAGGTATAGGTGTAGGGTACATATATTGCCAGGAGCATGATACATTGGTGTTCTAGATGTCGCTAAAAATCACAGAATCACAGAATCATTAAGGTTGGAAAAGACCTTCAAGATCATAAAGTACAACTGTTAACCCAACACCACCATGCCTCTTAAACCATGTTCCGAAGTGCCACATCCACACGTTTTTTGAACGCTTCCAGTGATGGTGACTCCACCACCTCCCTGGGCAGCCTGTTCTAATGCTTGACCACTCTCTCGGTGAAGAAATTTTTCCTAATACCTAATCCAAACCTCCCCTGGCACAACTTGAGGCCATTTCCTCAAACCATTGGCAGGCATGGGTTAAATATCAGGTTTAAATGAATACCACCCGAGAAAGGGCTTTTTGAGATCCTGAGTCTAGCTACTGGCTTCATAAAAACCACATCTAACTTCCAGTGGATAGGAGACCAGTTAATAGCTTGCTGAGAAATATGTAGATACATGTACCTTTAGCTAGGCCCTGAAGGCTTGGGTTCAGTGTGGCAAGGGTAATTAAGAAGGATGGATACAGTAGAGGGAGAAGCAGGTCATGGAGATCCTGC